>NC_141292.1:13522500-13712500 GCF_037954325.1 Fistularia commersonii | reverse complement strand
GGGGTCGGGGTGGGGGGCAAATCTCCCACTCCCCACTTGTCTCTTTGTCCGTTCATTTTTTTGTTTGTTTTTTTCTAAAAAGTCCTCCATAGAAATGATGTTTGTTTATTTTTTTTGTTTTTCTTGTTTCCATGTCTATCACCCCCCCTACCTTGTGGGTGAGGAAGGGAGGGCAAGTGGGGTGTGGTAGTTGTGTATGTGTGTGTGTGTGTGGGGGGGGGGAGGGGTTAGTTTGTCCTCTACCAGGCAGTGGTCTCGCCCATCTCCTGGCCTTGGTGGGACATGGGGGCGCTGTAGCTGGAGTTACTGGCCAAAGAGAAAGGGGGGCTCGGTCCGCCACCATACGCCTCCCCTGGGACGGGCTGCAGGGGGCCAGGCAGCCCAGGCTCCGGGCTTGGGGTGTCAGCGTGGGAGATCATGTCCGTGAACCTTTGGTCGTCCGAAGGGAGGTGGCCCGCGCCCTCCATGGCGCCGGGGCCCGAGCCCAGGATGTAGGGGGACTCGGCTGGCGACTGGGCCTGCGAGGACGGGGGGCCATGGGGGAAGAAGTCGTAGTTGCTCCCTGGTCCGTAGTAGTCACCTTGGTATTCTGTGGGGGGAGAGCAGGAGGTCAGAGTTACACGCAAGTATAAGAGATGTAAATAGACAGCTATTTCATCCCAGCTGTCGCGATACACTGATTAAGGACAAAGTGAAAATGATGGCGTGTGAAAATTGGGTGGGAGGGGTTCAGACCTCCTCAAAGAACTTGTCCCTGTGGGCAGGCAACATAGAGGTCTCAACCAATTGACACACACACAGACACATAGGCCCGTCCAGATTGCCTCTTTAAAATGACCTCCCAATTTTGCTGATTTCAAGATAGATTATATGTTCATCTATTTATTTATTTATTTTTGATTTATTCCCATCCATTTTTCTGTGATGAATTTCTTGTTTGTTTGTTTTTTACCGTCATTTGCACCTGCGGTCATCTGTGAAACCTCCCTACTCTCTGATTTATATATTGTTTTACTTATCTATTTTTTTAATAATAGGATATCACATGGTCTTGCAAAAAGAATTCCATTTTGTTGAAATTTCTTTTTTTTTTAATAAGTAAATAAATATATAAATATTGATAATATTTCTATAACTTATCATCCAGGGTGTGATGTCCAGCATTGTTGGCTGGCATTTGCCAATTGTCAGGTAAGTTTTTTTTTTTTTTTTTTTTTTTTGGAATTCGGATGAAATCACATCCTTTCTCCTTCCATTTTGAAGCAGCTCGTTGGATTCCAGCGAAAAGCAGGTTACACGACCATGGTTTAAAAACTGCAGTGCCCCCTTCTGGCCTGGCTGATACACAAAACATCGCAAGCCTTGTATTTAAGGTTAAAGATGTTAGAAAGGTATTCCCATTATTTCCACAAATGGCCATAGCTGTTGTTTTTTAACATTGCAATCAGTTTTTCACTTATCAACAAAGTAAAATCTGTGTTTTCCGTTGAGTGGTGGGCAGAAATGTGCACACACACACACACACACATGTGCACGTGCACCCGCAGCCCCTCCTTTCTCTAAGTGGTGAAATTGATCATGCCCAATTTCAACCCCGCCGCTTTTTCCAGCAGCCTCATTTGAGTGTATAAACAACTCCACGCCGCTCCGCCTCACTTCCCCCGCCTTCCTCACACTGCATTCATCTCCCCCCTCCTTCCCCCACATCCCCCGCTCGTTCAGCTGGCGACCATGCGTGGCCTCTGCCCACCCCACCCCCACCCCCAGGCATCCCCGCCCCACGTCCCCGAGGTGAAAACTTCCAGATCCGGATGAGGGAATCCAAAATGAGATCCCTGCCTCCCTGCAGCCCCCGTGCAACCCGGCCGCCTCCATCATCCCTACCTCGCTGGGCTGTGGCTACTTCCTGGGCTTATCGCTCGCCGTCATTACCGGCGTGCGGTGCAGCCCAGGACGCCGCTCGCGGGCAGTTCCTTTAATGATCAAACGTTCGGGGTCTATAAAGTGTCAGGATGAGAGAACGACGTCCGCAAATTCATCAGGCAGGGGTGTGTGGAGTGTGTGTGTTTGTGTTCATATTTGCGAAGCTGGGTAAAGCACATCTCCTGGAGAGATGGCGGGAAAATATTTCAAAATAATGCTCGCCCAATGTTGTTTTCTCTGGCTGTGAGCAAAAATATCTTAAAAGGAGACACATTAAGTTTAAAACAGACACATAAAAATCCCATTTTCACTACAATTGACTCGGCGTTTCCATTTCAACCGCTCATTTTTACTTTCTCAATTTCAAGGGTAATTACATTACAATTACATAGGGATAGAGAATATAAGGGTAGAAGAATGCCGAGGTTGGTATTGCCTGGCAGGAGGCCTTAAAGGAAGACCGAAGACGAGATTTATGGATGGCGGAAAGGCGACGTAACGTTTGTCGGTGCGAGAGGGTGCAGAGGAGATGGTTAGATGGAGGTAGATGATTGGCTGTGGCGACCAGAAGAATTGTGTTGCAAATTAAACAACATTTATTGTTCAGATATACTTGATTCTTCATCAAAAATAATTGTTTTTTTTTAATATTTAGCAGCTATTTAGCATCAAATCCACTTGCATTATCAATGTTTGTACATAACACCAGAACAAAAGTTGTGTTTCCGTGGCAACTCGAAATTGAACAAACAAACATGAGATTATTTCCAGACTAATGTAACCAGGATTAAGATTAGACCGTTCCGGAGTCGCCTGTGTTTGTTCCGCTTGCCGCAGAATCGTTTGCCCCCGGGGATCGAAATCCCGTTACGTTGATTAATCCCCGGAAACCGACGCCAGCGTCTAATCTGACCGTCGACGCCGGGTGGTTCGAAACCTTTCAGAAATGGACATTTTGGACATTCGGGGGCACGAGGAAATGGTCGGGAACTCAAAAACAGCTTCTTTTTAATCATTTTGGAAGGAGCCAAACGCTTCCTGTTGGTTCGGCAGGTTCGGTGAACGATTCGCTCAGTTCTGGTCACAACCAAATCCTGACTGGCGGGGGGAGTTGGTGGGGGTCAGGGGATTATCATAAACACGTTGCACTTCAGGAAGAAAGTGAATTGTTGGTGGGAGAAGAAGAGCTGAAACCCTGTGTTTCCCTGGCCAAAGTAAACACAGTACTTTCGGTATCTGGGAGTTAATGAAGTTTTCCTGTCCGACTCTAATTGAACCGAACCGAGCGGAAAATGTCCTGCGCTCAGAAAGACGCGTGCGCACGCGCTCCCACAAACACACACACACACGCACGAAATGAGTCGACGCTTAAAATGAAACGCTCCCATTGGAAACATCACTTCCGAATGTGCGAGCGGTGTCGACACCTTGTCTTAACAAAAAAACAATATGGAGTCGCGGCTTCGTGTTTTGCAGTTTGGTTTATGGATGGATCCCTGACAAAATGAGCAAATTGTTCATCCATTCATTTATGCTTATCGTGCGCTCTCGATTCACAGTGCGAAAGGAGTCGATCCCATGAGAGGCGGGGTTTAACCCATTGATGATCGCCTGTCAATCACAGACGGCTATTCGCCCTCTCATTTACACCGACGGACAATTTCAACCCATCATCCCTCCTGGGCTGTGGCTACTTCCTAGGCTCGCCGCCATGAGGTCCTCCTCTAAGCACGCCAGGACTTCAAATCCAGCATCCCTATATGAGGACGTGTTCGAAGACACGTCTCAGTTCTGTATTTATTTAGGTCCCACTAATCCCAATTAGCCGGAAGAAATTAAAAAGAGATGCGTAATAACCTTCAGCTCGGGAGGTTAAACGAGGATAGAAAAAAAAAAAAGATAATTGGATGAGTGACACGGGAAATGGACTCCTGGCCAATCAGAGCGATCTGGGGCGCCTCTTTCCAGGAGGAGCGGTGGGATTATGACACCTGGGAGCAGCAGGGAAGAGTGGGTGAAGTGGTTTTCGATTGGTCTATTTTAAAAAAAGTAATTTATTTTTTTCTTTTACTTTTTTTTTTTTTTTTTTTAAAGAGACCGTAATTCTGAAACAGCGTGGCTAGTTTTCACTCCGGGTGCCGTCTGCACGCCGCCAGCCACCACCTCCTGCCACCGCCCGCCTTCGCTGACAATTACAAACCTCCACCTGTCTCCCGCTTCTCACCTCTGCCATATTTCCCTTCCGAATTTACATCGCCCTCGTCTTCGCCGACGTTAAATCATCCTGCCGCTGCGCTGCCTCGACTTGTGACCGACAGCAGGCTTTAACCCCTGCGGCCGCCACCCCCGCCCCAGCCCCAGACGTCGCATTAGCATCTTATTTTCTTCCCGCCATATGGCCCTACCTTCTATCATCTTCTTCCCCTTTCCCTCCGAACACCCGAGTCCGGAACGAGTACGTATCGAAACGTGCCCGGATTATTATAGCGACGCCTTTTTCCATCGGTTTCCGCGAGACGGCGTGGGTGATCGGGAGAAACGTCAACTCTCACAAACACGCTAATGATTTTATCCGTAAACAAGCCCCCGTTAGCTTTTTTAGTCGACCTTGAGAATAAGCTTGTAAAAACCGTGCGTGTGTGTGTGTGTGTGTGGGGGGGGGACGACAAGGGAACGGGTTGGGCGGGATTTGTGGTGGACTATAATTATGGTCACACATCCAGACGCATCGCCGCTGCACAGAGGCATTCCTAGCTTTGGGGGTGGGGGATGGAGGGGGGGGGATCAGGCGACGGAGGAACATAAGGGAAGCGGGGAGCTCAGATAAAGGCTTCGGCCTTTGCTGCCGAGCCTCATAAAGGGTGTGAAAAAGCAAAAAAAAAAAAAAAATGAAAGAGAGAGGGAGAGAGTGACGAGAGCAAGGGATGAAGGTTTTTTTGTCCTTGTTTTTTTTTTTTTTTTTTTTTTTTTCCAGCCTTGAAGCTGCCACTTTCATTGTATCCTCGGCCCCTTGTCCCTAGGTAGATGAGCGCGAGCTGCAGGAGCCGCTGCTCTCAGGCCGTCTGATGAAAAAGCGAGCGACTGATGTAAACATGGCGCCTCCGTACAGTTAATTACACATGTATTAATGCTGCGTTGCTGATAAAAGTGTTTTTTTTCTTGCGTGTTTGCTTTTTTTTTTTTTAATCCCAAGTGACCAACATGGACCCGGTAGTATCACTTTATAACAGCAGTAATGTAGTTAGTATAAGTAACCCTGATATATGAAGGTTAGTCACCATGATCAATAAAAATTAATCAGAAATTAACTCCCAAACAATAAGTCTTTTTTGGCAAATATTGAATTTGACCCCAAGTAAAGGAACTTGCAATATACCGTAATATGTATTAAAAAAAAAAAAAAAAATTCTCATCTTTGATGAACAATATTAAATAATCTGATAAATGCAAACAAATCAATGTTAAGATTATACAAATTATTATTACAAAAGACACCTCAATAGGATTATGTAATGCGTTTGTTGGCTTAATAGTAAAACATTGTAACAAGTAAACATTGGTATCATAGAGGACTTGGTTAAATTTTTTTATTCTATTTATTTTTAGACCGTTATGAGTACTTATTGGCTTTATGTAATGCATATCAGTGTTTATTTAAGCTAATCTTGCAACATGAACTAATTAAGATGCAATGTGATCATAATAGGATAATATGATGAAATGCTTAAATTAGCATAAGTATTTAATAAAGCAATATCGAAATGTTTATGATGATTCTCCAATTAGGTTACACTTCACACAAGTGTTAATTGAAGCTGATGAGGTAATAACAACGCTTTATAAGTTGTTATTAACATTGTCTCGTAATTGCTTAGTAAGGCTGATGGTTTTACAACAGGTGCATTATTGAGGCTCTCAGCAACATCAATGAGAATCATTCTGTTTCCAAATACTCATATTTCAATCCTTGAAATGATAAACCTTAATATAGATGCAATAACACTTTAGTAAAGCCTTAAGATGCGTCACAACCTCATTAGTGAAATAAATTTACAGGTGCAACACCGACGATGTAGAAACACCAAAGAAGCACAAAGACTTTGCTCATTTACCCACCGACGTCTCCATGGAGTCAATTTAGAATTTTACAGGTTTGAAATGACCTTGGAAAAAAAAAAGAAGACCTGAAAATCTTAAATGAAATAGAAAAAAAATGGATCCATTATTTTTTTTTCCATTATCTTGCAACAGTGGTAACTGAAGTAGGCGCCTGCTTATCAGTGAAAGTGAAATCGATGTTAAATTATCTTACCGTTTCCTCCCATGATAAACATCACCTTTCCAACATTAATAATCTTCTGAGGTTCTTTTATTGTCTTACGACACATGAGTGCATGTCGTACAATAAAAACGACCATGAAACTAGAGTTGTGTTTCTCTTTCTTCTTCTTCTTCTTGTCCTCTTTCCTCTTCTTCTCCTTTTATACAAGTATGTGTTTTTTTTTTTTGTTATTTATTTATTTATCTATTTATCTATTTATCTATTTATTTATTTATTTATTTGAATGAATATTGATCCGGGGGTCAATTCGCATCGAGCTGAGGTCAAACTGCACTCTAGCGTTCAGGGAGGGACATGAAAAGGAGACGGTAAAAAAAAGAAAGAAAGAAAATAAATAAAATCTCGTCTGCTCAGCGGTGGAAAGACAAACGCACAGCAGCCAATTTGTGACATCAGATATTTCACCATTTCTTGAAACCCTTTAATTTTTTTTTATGGATTTAATCACGAGACTTGAACAACTGGAACTGAGCAGCCTGGATGGCTAATGTTGAATTCTTCAACTTTTAATAGCGGGTTTTAAGCCTGAACATTAAATCAATCAAAAGCTGAAACAAAAGCTGAAACAAAAACAAAGCAAAAGCTAATCAAGGAATACGGCACATCGTCAGATTTGCAAATTCATTGAAACGAGTTACCAAATAACTTCCTCGCCGCTACGCGCTGGGTACATCGTCATGTGTCCAAAACGAATAGAAACTTTTATCTCGGGTCTGATTGATTCCACAGTTACCAGAAAGCAACGCGTCAAGCTGGAAATGAGGAAAAAAATAAACAAAATAAATAAAACAGCAGTAAAAATCGGAATCACCTCAATTCCCTCTAAGGAAATGCGGGCTTATAATTCTATTTTTATTTTCCCTACAGGGAAACCAGCCAAATCTCATTAATACCGCTGTTTGATTTCTTCTCTACAATACTCCCCCACCCCCCACCCCCCCGCCCCACCCGAAAGCGTTTTTAAATATAAATCAAAACAAAACGCAGCCTCTTTGGGTTAAAAGATAAATAAATAAATTAAAAACACAGCCGCGTCACTTGCCAGTGTTTACACACAGGATGAATACACTCGTTCCCCCGGATGATTTATCCGCTCAGCTGTAACCGGTGACAGCGCCTGACAGCTGAGCGGCTTTTATCCGGCACTGAGCCTGCGGAGCCCTCGCTCGCCGTCTCTCCCAGGGAAATCACACTCGCCTCTCCGCGTTTATGGTGTCAGTTGACAAAAGTTTTATTCATTCCATTATTTATTAATTTTTTTTCTATTTATTCATCCATTTATTAATTTATTCGCTCGCTTATCCATGTATATATTTATTTATTCATCTCCCCGCCCCTGGAAAAGAAAGTTTGTATCTTGGTGTAGGAGGCCAGGAGTGGGAATCGCTGGCAAATGATAAACGATTTTTTAATTAATGTTTTAGGGATGTTTTTTTTTTTTTTTTGTTCCTGGACTTCTGGAACATCCCGCAGGTCAGTCCTTGTCAAGCTCCAGCTATCGATTACTTTTGATAGACTGCCCCGCTGATCAGTCCATTGATTAATTAAGTAAACAAGGGCTTTTCCTTGCCGGGTAGTGATTTAAAAAAATAAAATCGATCAAAGTTTATCGGAATACTTCTGTATTTGCGATCACAGGGCTCTGAACGGGGAGGAAATATAATAACGGTCTTTGGACAGGAGGCACTTTTTCGCGGAAAGGATGTCCTAGTATGGGCACGCTGGGATCATTTTACCGCTTGTCAGATACACCCGACTATTAAAGTGACCACATATGACACCTCGGGGGTTTCAGGCTTCACTTCCGACGTCCTCAAACAGAAGGAGAGGGGGTCTTACCAACTAGCGTTGCGGCGCCTTGCTACGATCCCTGCTCTCATTTCGAATGGGACGACCCGACGGTTAAACGTCGCGGGTGATCGTTCACACTGGGGTTGAGGGGAGTGAAGGAAGAGCGGAGAAGGTGGTTGTCCTTGAGTGGATACGTCCTAATCAAAAAAGCTGTAGCTGGTTCCCACCATGTAGTACAATGTTTATCAACTTGCTGCCAGATCTGTTGCTGACACTACACTGATGTCTGTTCACTTTTACCACCACTAGCGGGCGCGATGATGTCTCTGCACGTGACAACAACGAGGCCGAGTCAAGCCGATAATGAATTGCCTCATATGAGAACACGGGGTAGGCAGAGGTTGGTTGGTCGGTTCTTACCTCCGTAGTAGCCGTAGGCCCCGGGCCCCAAGATGTCAGGGTCCTCCAGCCTTCCTCCCAGGGGCCTCATCCTCCTCGGGCCCCTGAAGAAGGCGTGTCGTCGGGCCCCCAGAGCGCTGAGCTGCTTCATCCGTCGCTCTTTGGATCTCCTGTTCTGGAACCAGACCTACAACGGAACCAGAGCAGGAAGAGCCTCGCTTTAGACATTGGATTCTTCACCTCTGGTCTGAGACTCTTCACTGGTCTCTAGACGTTTCCATGAGAAACTATTTATTTGGCAAATTAAGATATTTTTTGTCAATTTTCTTACATTCAGCCAATTTACTAATTATTAATCAATATTTTCATTTTGCCAATTTCCTGCTGATTTTATTGATTTTCCCTGCCCATCTCCACTTATTTATTTCAATTAAATTTAGGCTATTTATTTCTTTTCTAAGAAACTGTCATAGGATTCCTCAACCGTGTGTTTGTTGATGTCTTTGTTACACACCATTTCCACATGCTTTCACTCCATAAAATATTCAAAAATGAAGCAAGTCGTTACCAGCCAATTATTACAAATACAGTCCATTTTTCGTTAATTTTTTAACGTGTTTTAAAACGGCAAGCAAGCCAAGGTCAAATAGCTCCCTTTTTGTATGCAAAAAAGAGAAGGTGAAATATTTCTGCTCCTCTTTCTTATTAATTGCTGCTTCCTCTCGTTTTATTTTTTTTCTTACATTCACAGATTTTGCAGTTCTAACCAGAGGTCAACTTATTTAAAATAGTCATAATGAAAAAATAACCCACAGCTGCAACATCACTATTTCAATGGACCATGGGAGTGTTTTGCCTCTAAAAGGCTCATAATTTCATTACTTTATTTTATTTTTTATTTTATCTTATAAGACTTTTAATATTTAAATCTTTTTACGTTAAGACAAACAATGAAACGCAAAACTTAATTCTGTGAAACTGCAGGCTGCATGACAGAAAAATATTATTCAAAACGACAAATGAATTAATCAACAACAATGATCACCTTCATTGAAATTAGTAAAAATTAAAAATGACAATAAACTTTTTAAATAACACAGCAAAATCCACTGTGATGGAGTGTGATCATTATAATGATATTTAGTATCTCACAAGCGTTTCATATGGTGGGTCCTTGAAATTATCACGGAAAAAACAAGACTTTCCAGGTTTCTTTTCAAACGATAGAACTTTGTCTTTTCAGGTGGTCTTTTTTTCATTTATATTTTATTTTTTTCAAAACCCTAACTAGAATTGGAAATATTCATGCAGTTTGGACAGTGGGGCATTGGACCACATTTAAAAACATACAACCATTCACACTCACATTCACATGTCTGGGCAATTCAGGCTCTCCAGTTTACCAACTGCATGTTTTTGGGAAGAACCCAGAAGAATCTCACGCAGATACTGGGAGAATTTGTAACCTCCACACAGAAATCCCCCCTGTGAGAATTTAACTATGGACCTCCTTGCTGTGAGGTGGAAGCGCTAACCACTGCACCACCCCAGCATGGAAAATGTTTATTTTACAAAAAGATGTCCTGAAGATGGGGGCAACAGATTTTGCCAAAATGTCCGTGTTGTATGTGCATGCGGTGGCCATGTGTTTCTGAACAACGGGTAATCCCAGTGTCCTCACACGGGTATTTTAAGGTTCTGAGAATATCAAAAGAAAACAATCATAATATAAAAAAACAGGTGGAACCACAGAAGGGATTTGAGTCTCAGGATCTGCTCAGGCAACTCCATGTTGCCAGTTGCTCTGACTCATGTCATGTGCTCTTACTGCCACTAGAGGGCGCAAAAAAAAAAGATGTCAACACATGAGGGTGACCAGATGAGCTTCATTTGTAATGTCCTCGCACGAGGACGTTTCACCCTGATGGAAACCGTTTTTTTTTTTTATCTTTCTCAAAGAAATGCCACATATCCATCTTTGATAATGATGATTTGGAAAGAAAATCTGAGACTTCCCCAAAAAGGTACAGCACCATGACATTGTAAAATAGGTCACAGGTAAAATGCCAAAATATTCTGAGAGTATGACATAAAATGAATAAATATGCACTTGAAATAAACTCTTGTATAAAGCAAGGATAAATTATAATTACATTTATTCTTATAATCATAGCATTGCAACAACTGCGCTGTTACAATGTAATGTCAAACCAATCGTGTTGTTATTTGAGTTTAATAATGATCAAAAATAACAATTTTGTAATATAATAATTTAAAAATGTTTCATTTAAATAAAAAAAGTAAACAGGATGTAGATTAAATATTAAATTAAAATATTTCTAAATCATACTAGAAAAAAAAACTACAAACAAAAAAATACAACTGGCGCTGCTGACAATGTAGTTCCATTAAAGTTAATGGTGTTTAAAGAGGAACCAGGCCTTATTTTCCACCATATTTGTTTATGCCACCCACACACACACACACACACATACACACACTAACATGCACACACCCGCATATGCTCACAGCAGCTCGGGCTGCACCAACCGCACGATCCCGTGGAGCTAGAGATTAACACAAAGCGCACACACACACATGCACGCCCTTACACACACGCACACACAGCAGCCTTGGCATACGGAGCACAATCAGGGAAATGCGGGGAGGGTCTTTATGGAAACACGGCGGCGTCTTCCCTCCAGAGAATGGCGCTCAGAGATTCCACAGGAGGAAACCCGGCCACCATCTTGGCTCGGGGCGACATGCAGAGTGTGTGGGAGGAAGAAGGGGGGACGGAGGGGCTTGTCTGAGGTCACGACCCCTGAAATAAAAGGGGCTGCAGACTCATGACCTGCAGGAGTTTGATAATGACCCAGACATGGTTAATTTTGTTCTCTGCTCTTTTTGTTTTAATAGACTTTTTCTCCTCGATTCTTACCTCTACTTTTTGAATTTTAGCAAAATGGCTTTATTACTATTATGATTGTTACTATTATGATGATTATTACCGTTGCTTTTCTTATTATTATCATTATAATATGTCATTATTATCAATAGTATTATTATTATCAATATTAATATTATTGTTATTATTGTTATTATGTTGATGATGATCCCTTTTCTTCCTTTATTTATAAGTGACTTTTAGGCAATTTTCTCCATTTTATTTACATATTTTAAAACCTCATCTTCCAAGGATTTCTACAGATTATTCGGTTTCATGTTTTGTAATTTCATCCGTAATCTTCTCCCAGTTTCTGCGGGGTGTCGAGGTGGTTTTATCAGCAGTTTCAGCTCATTCGGGGGGGGGGGGAGGGGGGTGCGGATTTAAGGCGATTCCTGACAAACAGCGAGCTTGTACCGACAGGTATTTCATATTTCATGTCATTTCCTGCTGTTTTAGGGATAATATTGCATTCTGGTTTTTGGTTCTGGTCTTCTCTGTGAAGACACTGAGGCATCGCGCCTCTACCATTCACTGTTTAAAGGCTGTACAGAAACTCGGGGTAGATTTCTTGGGAAAACATTTTCATTCCTTTTTCATCGTCTGAATCGGATTGTCAAAACATAATTTTTAAGAAAAAAAAATATACTTAATAATGGTGTTTTCGTAGGTTATTTCTTTCCTGGGTTTGGGTTAATTTCAGGTCATTTCTCCACAAAAGGCCCCGAAAAACAAAAAACAATACTGTCAGTCTCTCCATTCTTGAAGGTGATTTCTTGATATTCTCCCTCTCTCTCCAGGTATAAATGAGTCCCGGGCTTCTTCTCCTTTTTTTTTTTTGAACGGCTCACGGTTTCTGTTAAAAAAAGGGGGGCCTTGAATCCTCGGCTGGACCCGGTGGCTGAAAAACGCCGCCGCCTGCAGCGACTGATACGGAGCCACCTTCTACTAATGAGGGAGCAGGCTGTAAGTGAGTGAGAGCAGCGAGGTGAGGAGGAGGAGGAGATGGAGGAAGGGAAGCGAGGAGGGGGAGGAGGAGGTGTGTGTGTGGGGGGGGGGGGTTGGGGTGGCGCCATGTAAATCTGTGAAATCAGCCATAATCACAGCCAGCGCACAAAAAGCCACATCACAGTTGGCAGAGATGGTGCTAATCATCCTGACACAGTCTGAACCCAGACACCGAGCTGCGTGTGTGTGTGTGTGTGTGTGTGTGTGTGATGGATGAAAAGACAGAGAGAGAGAGAGAGTGAGAGAGAGAGAGGGAGAGAGAAAGAGAGAGAGATGGTGAGGTCCAAAAAAAAAAAAAAAAAAAAAAAAACCATCATGAACTTGTTATATTGCAAATCATGCTTTTTTTGTTGTTGTTTTCTATAGCAGTGAAGGTTAAAATGCTTGGGAAAGAAACAAACAAACAAATATTGTCTAAAAACAAATAACAGTGGTTCCATGTCTGCGTGCCTTTTTCGACAAACAGAATTGTGTTTCTGGAAAAAGAAAAAGTATTTTATAAAATCACTGCACCTGGGACTATTATTTATTTATTTATCAGGGTGTTCTTTTTTGTTTGTTTGTTTGGAAAATGAAAAAACACCTGCAAACGCCAGTGAGCAGAATCACTCATCTGAAATTATAATTTCACTCATCTTATTTGTTTCACTTATAGTTCTTATTGCTCTATATCTACCAGCCAATTGGTTATACACCTATCTCAATTTATTACTTATCTGTCTCTCTATTGGTCATTTATGTATCTCTCATATATATGTTATATATCTATTGCACTATTATTTATTTATCGCTCTGATGGTCGTACTATATATTCACCTCTCTATTGGTTACTTTTCTATCTCTCTATTGGTCGTATATCTATCTCTGTGCTGTTATTTGTCTTCTCCTCTATTGGTTCCATATCTATGTCTCTATTTGATACATATCCATCTTTCTGGCGGTTTTATAAATGCATATGTACATATATAAATAAGTTATATTTCCATCTCTTTGAGGGTTTTATGTCTATAGCTATAGCTCCCTACATATATTTATACACACATACAATCCTCTCTTGTATCTATTCATCTATGGATTTAATATCCATATTTTAACAATGACAAACATCTGCAGCATCCACTGGTTTAATCCCATTAAAATTATTGTTTTCTTTTGTTTTATTATTTTCATATGTCAACGAACAGATGATTGCCATACTTTTATTTGCACCCCCTTTTTCGTATTTGGAAAATTCATAAATGATATGAGTAAAAGGCCAACAACAAAAATGAATCTAAACAACAACCAGCCCAAACAAAAAAGTATTTTTTATTTGTATTCATTCATCTGGAAATCCAATTACCATATGTTTGATTTTAGAAATCTAAAATAAACTGAAATAAACTGCAGGTGCTGGTTAGGAGGTGGGAGGCCCTTCATTGAATTTTAAATTAAAACAAACAAATAAACAAAACAATTGATTTCCCTATCTCTCCAACAAGAAACTGGATTTCCTTTTCTTAATGATGATATTGAAAAAAATACAAAATGCTTGCAGAGGCCAGCAAGTAAAGCTATTGGTAATTTAAATGTAAAATATAATATTGAGGAATTTATCTGCCAGAGTTTGGAAGTTAAATTGTCAATGTTTTCCTGACATATCAACAACAACAATAATGATGATAGCAATAATAATTTTCATATTTTGTAATAGTTGTATATCAGACACACTGTCGGTTCTGAGAAGCTGTTTCGGTCTTATTTTCGAGGGGACTTCAACGTCTCTTCAATGCCTCTTTGGAATTTTAGTCCAATTATAGGTTGGATAATGGAGGAGAGAGAAACTAATCGCGGGGGAGAAAAAATTAACATCGCAATTTATAAAAAAAAAATGGAAGTAGCTGACTCGGTTTGAAAGAAACCCTTTTTTTGAAAATGTCAGTTCGTCATCAATATTATTGCATTCATTATTACTATTACTGTGTAAAATTGTTATTATACCATTTCTTTTTTTCTATTTATCTCTAGATTTATTTTATATTAAAATACCGGTTTGCATTTTTTTACATTTCTTTGGACTGAGTGTGACGGCGTCTCCTCGGCATTTTCTTTACTTTCTTCGGATAAGAAAACGTGGCGAGAAAACACGCGGGTGCTTGTAAGAAAATAAAACCTTACTTGTATTTCCCTTTCACAAAAAAAATTAATTAATCAATAAAATCAAATAAATAATGAAATAAAACCTCTTCATTTTTTGAGCTGATATTTAAGAAAAAACAAAGGAGAAAAGTGACGTACGTCACTTCCGCGTTCCGGTCCCAGAGACTCCCGGGCGCTTTTATCCGCGCGCGATTAACGCCTAATCCCGCCGATTTATAATCCGTCACTAATTACTCCCCTTCATCCAAACCCACCCGATCCCCTCGCGTTGAGTAATCCCTCCATCGTCATCATCATCACCACCACCATCATCATCATCGTCACCGCCACCATCATCTTCATCATCATCATAACGTTCATCTTCCGGTTACCGGCGGTGCGTCTCACCTGAATCACCCGCATGTTTAGTCCCGTTTCCTGTGCGAGCTGCTCCCGGATGTGCCGCGTTGGTTTCGGCGTGGCGACAAAGGCGGCCTTTAGGGTCTCCAGCTGCTTGGCCTTGATGGTGGTCCGGGGCCCCCGCCGCTTGGCCCCCGAGTTCTGCTCCTCATTCTCGATATTGTTCGTTTCCTTGTCCGACGACGTGGAATTGTCCGTCTCCTTTATGTCGTCCTGCGTGGGGTCCTGGAGGTCCGGCGATAAACTCCTGTCCGTACACGACGACACTGGGGAGGAGAAGGAGATGAAGGTTACGATCCATGAATGTCACGGAGGCTGCGTGTGTGTGTGTGTGTGTGAGAGAGAGAGAGAGCGTGTGCGAGATTTAATTTGGTTTAGAGATGTGCTGCCGATAAATTACCGGAGTTACCTGTTTAGAGCGCACCGAAAAAGGCGCAATAATTAAACCGCGCGTTATAAATTACTCCAATGACTCTTTTTTTTGGTTGGTTGTTTTTTTTTACACATTTAAATTTTGATTCAACCAAATCAAAGTCAAAAACGTTTGAAAAACACGAATTAAAAACTCGGGCTGAGATTATTCATTTTTTTACAACATATTTTAAATTTCTACTGTATTCTTCATTTTTTTTTTACAACATATTTTAAATTTCTACTGTATTCTTAGCGGGCGGGTGTGACGAGGCCCTTTCGCCGGTCAGTTAGTGGAAAAAGGACTACACACTCGCGCAATTGCCGCCGCATCCTCCTGCGGAACGTGATGTATTAGAAAAACAAACAAAAACACACACATACCGCAGATGGTGGCGGTGGTGGATATCGAAACCTCCCCGCTGTGTTTACAAATACGCGGAAGTAACAAACACCCGGAAGTAACAAATACGCGGAAGTAACAAATACCCGGAAGTAACATGTCCGATAATTCCCAAACACTGATCGCGGGTGAATACGCATCAGTGCGGTGATTTGTTTGTTTGTTTACCTGAGTTGAGGCTGACCTCCTTGATCGCCCCGGAGCTCAGGTAGTCCTCCTTGCAGACGAATTTATTCTCATCGATGACGTAGAGCTCCTCACCGGTGGAGAGCTGCTTGTTGCAAACCATGCAGGTGAAGCAGTTCAGGTGAAACACCTTGCTGCGCGCCCGGCGCACCAGGTCGCTGGGCGAGATGCCCTGCAGGCAGCCGGCGCACTTCGTCCCGAAGCGCCTGGACGGGGGCGGGGGAGAAGGGAGTGGAGGGGGGGGTGCAAAACAAAACACACAGGGTTAATGAGAAAATAAATAAAAACCACAAATAAAGGAAAACAAAGCGGTCCAGGGATGTGGTTCCAGCGCGTACAGACGAGAACTGGAGACGTTTCGCCGCGCGCTAACGGGATTATTCCCGTTATATTCCCTTTAATGTTATATTCCAAATTAAAGCGAATTTATAGAAAAAAAACATCGTTATCCGCGTGAAAAACGCAGGTTTAATCTCCTCTTCTTTTTTATTTAAAAGTGCGTGATTTTTCTGCGTTAGGTGCATCTGCAATAAACCCGACGCGGGGAAAAAAGAGAAGAAGAAGAAAAAAACGCATTAGTGACAATCAACACATTGTAGCCACGGATATATTATGGGATTAAGCAGGAGTGGGAGCATCTTAGCGTGAAAATCTTCTCTTAATCCATATTCACCCGCTTAGACACTGGAGGGGGGGGGTGGGGGGAGTCATCAATTTCATACACAAATAACCCCCCCCCCCACCTAAACGGAAAAAATCCACCTTAATTTTCTCTGACAGCGTGAACCTCACTTTATTTTATTTTATTTTATTTTATTTTGTTCTATTTAATTTTATTTTATTTCATTTTATTTTCCAAGTACGATCCCCTCGATCTGCGGGGAGTGTGAAACAAAAAGAAGAAAATCGCCTTTTGTTTTTGCACTAATGTAAGCTTGTCTTTACATTTGCAAATAAAGGCGGGTGGTGGTGGTTGTGGTGTTGGTCGTGTGGGGGTGGGGGGTATTCTTTTCACATGCACCCCCTCCCGACACGCACACACACACACACACACACACACACACACACACTCTACAGATACCACCTACCAACACCACCTTTGGCGTGAGGCTACAACTCTACTTACACAACAAATGGACACATTAGGGTGATTACTGTTTCTATCGCGCTAATGGCCCCCCCTCCTGCACCACTCCATGATATTGGTGGTGATGATGATGATGATGGTTGTGTGTGTGTGTGTGTGTGTGTTTGGGAGAGGGGGGGTTAATATGATGTGACCAAGGCCGCGCTCGTCCGAGGGCCAAATAATAGTCGACAAAAGAGAAGGAGAGAAGTGGTGGTGATGAGAGTGTGTATAGAGCTGTGTGTGTGTGTGTGTTTGTAGAGACGTGTGTGTGCGTATGTGTGGGGGGGTGGGGGGTGGAAAATAACCAAAATACGCATGAAAATGATGCGTCCGAACAAACAAGGGGGCTTCACTTCTCAGTCAATTACCTTAACACTTTCCTTTCTCCCTCTCTCTCCGCGGGAATCCGTGAGGCGTTTAAGGACGGAATCCACAAACGGGCTTACAATTGCAAATGCGCCCGCCCTAAAAAAATATAACTGAGGCCCTTCAAAATAAATGTTTGAACGAAGCAACCGTCGACACGTTTAAATGAACTGTTGCCAGGAAACGGCGATTTGTGTTTCTTTTTTTTGTTTCTAAATCGTGTTTACATTTTATTAAACCGTGCGTGTCCGTATATCATCATCCATATATCATCGCTGAATGCGGATTAATTTTCTGCGCACGTTTCATTATATTTTAATCTGTTTATGTTGTTAAATAAGATTCTTATTTTTAAGCTGAAAATAACGTCTTTTTAAATTGTGACATAATAGCGTGGTTATTAATTAGATATTTCGTGTGTTGCGTTCAATGGAAAGGAAAACAAAATAAAACGTCGCTCCACTTTCATTTTTGCTTTTCTTTTTTTTTTTCTTTTTACCTGAAAAAGTCAATTTTGCAATAGAGCTTCCCGTCCCTGGAGAAGCACTTCTCGGTCAGGTTGCAGTTACACTCGCAGCACTGGACGCACTTGGCGTGCCAGGCCCGGTCCAGCACGTTGAGCAGGAACCGGTCCAGGATGGGCCGTTCACACCCGGCACAGTGGACCATCATGTCCGCGGCCCGCGGGGCGCCAAGAGCCGACCCCCCCGCACGGACTCCGGTGCTCGGACTCGGGCGGCTCGGGTCCAACACGCGGAACAACGTCTTGGCTCCGGGAAGGGGGTGCGCCGTCAGGTGAGAACCGAAGGGGGATGAGGGGGTTGCTGATGGAGGGGTGGTGGCGGTGGTGTTGGTGGCGGTGGGGGAGGTCCTCCTTCACGGGCGTGAGGGGGAGAGGGGGGGGCGGTAAATCCGGGAGAATGTAGTCCTGGTTCCGGCTCGCTTCCGGTTCCCGTCACAAATCCACAATCCAGATCAGCGGAGGGAGGGTGCGCTGACACCCGGCCCCGCCATGTTCCCGCACAAGCGCGTTCTTAAAACACCATCAAAAAGCGCTCAAAATAAGAAAAAATTAAATAAATACATTAAAAA
Source organism: Fistularia commersonii (assembly GCF_037954325.1). Lineage (NCBI taxonomy): Eukaryota > Metazoa > Chordata > Actinopteri > Syngnathiformes > Fistulariidae > Fistularia > Fistularia commersonii. Next base: position 13,693,965 of record NC_141292.1, on the reverse strand, counting down.
ATTTAAAAATAAAAATAAAATTAAAATCCGATGTTTGGTTTTGTCTCTACTGTTTCTGCCCGTGTTTTTTTTTTTCGCGCGGGTTCCCCGGCGGCTCCGGTCATTTCCTGCGCGCCTCGGCTCGCCTCGCGTCGCCGTGTCCGGTTATCACGAGGTTTGTGGCGGCGAGAAGCGCGCTTCCTGGGCTCGCATTGGACGGCACCCCGCTTAATTCCCGTGCGGAGACAGCCAATCCGAGCGCAGTTGTCATGGTTACACGTTCACGGCGCACACGCCGACGCGCGCACGGGGAGGGAGGGAAGGGGGTGGAGGGGGAGCGCCGTTATTCCGTGCGGCGGCGCCCTCGATGCGCGCGGAAGTTCGGCGAGAAGTTGTGCGAGATTTTTTTTTTTCAACTATTGTAATTTTTTTTTACGAAAAAATATTCGTGATTTATTTTTTGCGTAAAATGAAAATAAATTAGTTATAGCAATAGTATATTAATAAATAAGTAAGAGCATAGAATATAAATAAACGCGCGCTTTGGAGACGATGTAAGGATATAAGAGGCAGTAAGGGGAGAACACGAGGAGAGGAAATGAGGAGAGGAGAGGAAAGATAAACAGTAAGTTCCTGTGAGATAGATAGATAGATAGATAGATAGATAGATAGATAGATAGATAGATAGATAGATAGATAGATAGATAGATAGATAGATAGATAGATAGATAGATAGATAGAGGGGTATGGGAGGGAGAGAGAGGGAGACAGGGAGAGAAAGGGGGTGTAGAAAAGAGGGATTGTGAGTGTGAGATTGGGGGTGGATGGAGAGAGGGAGAGACTGTCTATGGAGGTGCTGCAGCTAATCCCTCATTTCCCTGTAAACAGAGCTGGACCAGAGAAAAGGCCCCGTAACCCCTCCTCCTTATCTACTCCTCCACCTCCTCTACCCCTCCACTGCTTCACCTCCTCTGCTCGTCCACCTTGTCTCCTCTCTTTTTTTACCCCATCACTGTAATCTTCACATCTCCCCTCCGTCAGCATTTAAAGACAACAACACGGATTCTATTCTATTCTATTCTATTCTATTCTGTTTTCCTCTAGTGGAATAAAGGTAATTGAAAAAAACTAATTAACATGAGGGTAATGATTTTTATTACAAGTAGTTGTAGTATTAGCAATGGCGATAGTAGTCATAGTTATAGAAGTGGTAGTAGTCGTCATTGTAGTAGTATAAATATTGATTGAAACCATACATATATGAGCAACCTGAGGGGAAAGTAGTTGGGATATCACTTTGTGTACTTTGGAAACTTATAGAAATCGATATTTGATATACTCACAGATGAATAGTCATTAGCAAGTCCCAAGATCAGCTTGATTCTTCCATTTCTTTTCCCAATCCTTCACAATTTAAGTGAATGTTAATGTGATTTTTGGGATATTTGAGGGTGATTTCATGAATATAAATTTAAACATATATGTGTATATACATATACATTCGACATTTTACTATGGGTATTTTGTTTGTGATTAGTTTTTTGCCGATATCTGGCCAAACTTTCTTCAAATTGACATATTTGGTGGACGTAAATAAAAATAGAATTATTAACGATAAATATATTGTTACTATCACCAGAAATCAAAAAATTTTCATTACGTAGCAAATTCATTATTAAGGCTCTTGCAGTTATTTGTTGCGTTATTGAAATTCATTTAATAATATTAAGCAAATACTGACCTCCTCCGACCCGAGCTTTAGTTTGTTATGCATTTTTAATTCCTCTTCGCTGTCTAGGATGAATCCGACCTGAATACGTATAAAAAATTATCGTTTTAAAATGAGAGGTGGCTCTGGGCGGAAAAAAAAATTAATGTCCTCAAACAGGGACGAAGGTTCTTTCGTACTGTGTTTTCATATTGCCATTATTGTGTTATAAAGCATTTTTAACTGCACCTCTGTGCCATTCTCATTGTGTTAAAATAACGATGGATGCCAGGCATGAAAATCCTCATGTCCTAAACCGATTATAGTTCACAGTATATTACTTTCTTTTGTTTTTTGTTTTTTTTTTCTTGAGATTAGCAATTGCATTAAAATCAAATGTTATTTAACATTAAAAACGATCCTCAGGTACAGATGGGCATGAGTTTTTGTATCTTGGTCATATTACATCTCTGAGTCTTGTGTTGTGCCGTCCAATTGAAGGCCTGGCCTTTTCGACAATGAAGTAAATATAAAAAAGCTCAGGCAACACAATGGTGGTATAGTAAGCTCTTCCGCTTCATGGCGAGAAGGTTTCTGGTTTGATTCCGAACCAGTAATCGTGTGGAGTCAGATGTTCTCCCCGTGACTGTGTGGGTTTCCCAGGTTTCCTACCGCAGTCCAAGAACCTGCAGTAGGTTCATTGGACATCCTAAATTGCTCAAATGAATTTACAGTGAATGGTTGTTTGTCTCAATATGCTATGTGAATGATAGGGGGAATGGTTGTTTCTCTGTTTGATGTGTATGAAAGGGTGAATTGCCTCTTTAAGGATTCAAGGATTTCATACCATCACACCATACAGTTTGTGAAACGAAATTAGTACCCAGGTCCGGTTTCAAGCCATAAAGAATTAAAAGAAGAGCACGGTGAGCTGTGCCACACCGTGACACAGTTGCAGAGGATGCTCACCACCACACAGTGGTAGAAGCTCCTCAGGACTGGATTCCAAAATCCATCTCTCCGCAGCTTCCTGAGGAAGTAGAGGTGCTGGTTGGCCTTCCTGACCAGCCAGGAAAGTGTTGGTACTCCAGCTGAAGTCGGGGTGTGAAAAAGAGAGTGAATGGTATTTTGTCTCCATATTACTTGAATTAGAAAGCGAGTGTATGTCTCTATATGTGGCCCTGTGACCGACTGGCAACCGGTCACGGGGTGAACCCCCGCCTCATACCCGATGACAGCTGGGATAGGCTCCAGCACCCCTGACTGCAGAACAAGCGGTATAGATAATGAACAAATGAATAAACGAGAGTCATGAATAAGAATGAAGCACACGGCGGAGAGAACCCGACATCCTCATATGAGGACATCAGATCGCAGGAGGCTAGCATCACCTTCTGAAGTACATATTGCCATGTGATATGAAGGTGATGCAGCGGCGCAGAAATCCCACAGTGAGATGGGGGAAGGGCAAGTCCAGGCATTCGGACTGTTACTTCTTTTTTTTTTTTCTGTTTCAATACCCTGATATTCATTTTGTTCCAGACTATCTGGTCTCACTTGGTTCTCCACAGAGAGAGAGAATGAGAGAGAGAGAGTGAGAGAGAAAAAAAGAAGAAAAAAACCACAGGTTATCCAGTTTGAAGTTTAAAGGGAAAAAACACGCAAGGGTTAAAAGAACTGAAGATTCTTTCAAGTTTATAAAATCATTTTTTTAAACGCCAGCAGGGGAGAGAGTCAGATTCTTTTTTTTTCTTTTTTTCTTTTCACAATCTTTTCACCAAAGTGACAGCATGTTCCACTCTTCTTATTACCTCCGAACCCCCCCCCCCACACACACACTTTTCTTTATTATTTTTTTTTCTTTGCTTGCAGACGCTCCTCAGCTGCGCGACTCCCACCGCCTGCGTAATTAACGTTTTTCCCTATCAGAATCAGAGTGGATTTTCTCCTCCAGGTACGGCAGCAGTTTAACCTGGCTGTTTGAGCCTTCTGAATAGAGACAGGGCTGAATGAGCCCCCCCCCCACACACACACATACACCCCCCCCATCCACAATTATGCTCCTATCTCAACGACCTTTAGCTTGTAAGGAAAAAAAAAGAGCAGAACACAAAAGGGGGAGGCGGTCAGACAGGAAGCAGAAAAGCCCACAGTGGGAAACAGAGCATGTGAGACAAACTGTGGACAATCTCTTGTTTGAATGATGCCATGTTGCATTGTGTTCTGAAATTTGAAAAAAAAAAAAAAAACCTATTTGCTTTTACTTTCCACTTAACGACAGACGCCCCCCTTCCACTCCATCCACACACCCCCACCCCCGGCCCTGCAGCCCCACCTGTGGAGGAGGGGGGGGGTGAGGGAGCTGTCCGTGGTGCCGGAGGAGAAACGGGAGGCACCAAGGACAGCCACCATTACACCATCACGTAGCCGATGCTCTGTCCTGACAACACGCTCTTGCTGACCCTTTGATGGCCTCACCAATAGAAATAGAACTTGAATAAATCTCTCCCTTTATTACCATGGAACAACTCTGTAAATACACATACACGCACACAAGCACACCCTGAAAAATACCACTTCATGCTCAGAATAAACAGTATGGTAGGAGACCAGTGCACATAACGTGAACTTATTTGTGTTTGTTTTGGTGGGTTTTCATTTTCAAGGGGGCATTTTCAGAATATGCGGAAATGCATTGTCAAGAAATCATTTTACTTTCCTACATATAATAAGAGACAGGTATGTACAATCATCACAGGTCATAGACATAACCATTCAAACTCATATTAATTCATATTTCATATATAGACAAACAACCATTCACCCTCTTAATCTAACGTCATGTAGAGACCAACACTCATTCACTGCCTCATTTACACGTCAAATAGAGATAAACAAACAATCACTTTCTCATTCACATGTCATATGAAGCTGAAAAAAAACATTAATCCACATCTGGATAATTCAGGAACGTACTGATGGAGTTAAAGCAGAGAAACTGGAGGAAACCCACAGGGAGAAATTGGAGTCGCCACTCAGAAACGCCCCATGTTGGAATCAAACCAGGGACCTTCTTTGTCCTGTGACCTTCTTCCTGTGAGGCAGACACACAAACCTCTAAACTCTACTAACCCCAGCATTTTTTCACCCAAAAATCTAAAAATCTTTTTTTTTTTAAAGATTTCTCTTGCATGTTTTCTGGGCACGACTTCATGGCATGCTTGCAGTTTCTGCGATGATTTCTACTAGTAAATTCATTAATACTATTCTACTAATTTTCAGACTCACACACTCAGTCTTGTTCTGTCACTGCGTTGAAATCACCAAACAAGGCCAAAGGGCTGACAATGCTCTTAACCCCACATTTGGACAGTATAGAGCAGGGGTCCCCCTACTTTTTCCTGCGAGGGCCAAATAACTTTTTCCTTCTCTTACGGGGGGGGGGGGAGGACAGTTTGTAACAAAAAGTGTGGCGATCGCAGAGGTGTCTGAACGTTAACATTTATTGTTGTCCAGAAAACCACACATAACCAAAAATTAATCCTTTCTGGGATCTTGGCAGGAAAAAAAATCAGAAAATAAATAATAACATTATTAATGAAATAAATAATGACCAAATAACCCTTTTTAAGTTTTTCACAGAAAAAAAGACCAAGGAACATTAACTTTCTTGTTGACACATCTGTTTGCAGCTCTCTCGTATCAAATTCACTGTGAAAACCAGAAAGCAAGCAGGCTATGAAACCGAACTGATACCAACGCCTACCAAGTTAAATACCCTGCATTCTGAATCTATTTTTCTCTTCCTTAATCTTTTCGTCATTATTCTGGGTTATTTGACAGGGGTGTGTCCAGGATTCTTTTTTGAAGGTGGGGTTTCTGATAAGCCACACACTGCAGAAGGGTCGAATAGAATGTTACATTCTATGCATGTACAAGTCATGACTACGTGGCCAGAATTACAGAAAAATCATAATGCATCAGTGGTATTGTTGCACATTTGCACATTTGCAGGGCCCTGCAAAATGTGACGGCGGGCCGTATCCGGCCCCCGGACCGTAGTTTGGAGACCACTGGTTTAGAGGGAGAAATGGCTTCAAATGTCTCCGTTTGTTTCCTGAGAGGCAAGAGTCATGAAGCCCACGTTTCAGCCTCTTATAGGAACTCAACTTTTTTTTTTCTTGTTTAACTATCATGAAAAAAGCAATTTTTCTTCCTTCAAGGACGTTAAGAATGTCTCTTCCATTTGATGCTTCCTGTGAGGTATTTCAGGTCCTAAATGTCAGACATCACAAGCTTTCAAACCCCGCATATGAAGTTGCTGTGACCTGTGTCACCCTGGGTGACCCCCCTACCCCGCCCTCACAAGGTGATCAGTAAAAATTTTTTAAAAAGTATATAAACTGGTAAAAAGAAACAGTTCAGAACCTGTCAACAATTGGAAGAATCGTAGAAACATTTCATCATCCATCCATCCATCCATCCATCGTCTGTCGCAGGGAATGCTGGAGCCAATCCCAGCTGTCATCTGGGCAAGGGAGGCGGGGCTTAAACTGGACCGGTCACCTGTCAATCATAGGGACATCTCAACCATTCACCCAGTCTTTCACATATTGGCAAGCTATCAGTTTGAGAAAGACACTTGACTGTTTACATCAGCCAACATAGTGGGTGTTAGCCGCAAATTAGCAGGCCATTACAAATTTCTATGGCATCAAGTCTCCGTTATTACAAGATGCATTGTTAATATGCTACTGTAGGTGGCTAAACTACTGCAGATTTGTATGCTAATGTGGGTTGCTAAAATGTTTGGGTACAAAAGTTCTAGGGTGTGTTTTTATAATCATTTAATTTGCAAAAACAATCTACTTGCCTCAGTAAGCTACAACCTTCTTCATTTATCTGAGCTCGGCCATAGTTAAATCAAGAAGTGTAGTAGCATGATAGTTTTCTTGCTTAAGGCCCCTGTTTTCTAAGCAAATGTCGGCATGCTACTGCTAAGATGTGAAACAACAAGCTAGTGGAATATAGCAAGCTAAACCAAAGTGGGCAGGACTAACACAAGGTACACAATGTTTTGTGTTAGTCTTGTTGTTGACCCACTTGTTGTGGGTCCAAAGAGCACAAGAGCACAAGTGATTTTTGCCACCAACATCCAGATTAGCCTTTAGCTACATGAATTGGGATAGAATAATTTAATCTCACCGGTCCTCTAGCAATTCTAAATGTTATTTGGACCAAACAAATCAAATCAGGGCGACTAAACTGGTTGTTTCAGAGGTTTTTGAATTGGTTTATTCTCAATTTAGTTTGAAATTGAAAAGTTTTTTACGCCAAACCGCCAAAAGAGCGACACGGTTTGCCCGCCGGGAGCATTAGCGTCATTAGCATCGTCTTCCCATGTCCACCTTTCTTAATTCATCCAGGTGACTGAAACCCATTTTCTTTTTTCTTGTCTTTCTTTTGGAGGAATGCCTCCTGGCGCAAGAAAAAGTTTCTCAATGGGATGAAATGGAGACTTTATTCTGATGTAAAATGAAAAAGAATAATCACTTTCTTTCAGGGGGATGTCGCCTTGTTCCCACCTCGCTAATGTTTACAAGTAGATACGAACTCGTACCCCTGGTCTCTCAGGGCGCATGTGAAGCGGCCAAAGCCTTGGCCCCTTCGTCTTGTTGAGTAGCCTCCGTGCAATATCTGTGCAGCGGCGCAGACCTCGCCTTCCCATTATTTCCCGCTTCGCCACGCGAACACGGGTAATTCTAAACGCCTGCGAGAGGCGTCCGCGAGCGTGCCGTCCATGCCGGGAAAGATCCTGCGTTTGCCGTGATTGAGTTTCAGACAAATTACCTTTCAGGAACGAGGGGCTGGAGTACGTTTCCCAGAGCTCGGCAGGTTTTTCACGCAGCACTGGCTGAAATAAAGCCGTAAAAAAGGGCAAGAGGAGGGACGGCGTGATGCATGTCAATAAACATGGAGGGGGGAAAACAACAAAAACCACCAGCTCTGATGACTGAAAGAATCCATTACACACATGCTGTGTGTTTTATTTCTCTAGACATCCAATAATATTTCAGTTTGCTTGCTAATATATTGTTTACCGTCGTGCTGAAAATGAAGATTGGAGGAAAATTAAGTAGCGGTAATGAAAGGACGTTAAATCTTCGGTGGTGATGATTGAAATCAAAATAACTTGAAATAATTGGTGGAGTCTGTCTGAAAAATTCAGCTGATATTGGACTGAAATCAAGAAAAATGCAACAAATTAGCCAAATTAGTTATTTACATGGTAATTCGTCATGAAATACAAGGCATAAATAGTCAACTCCGTGACAGTTTAATGGAAAAAAGTAGCCATAAATTAGTAATATTAGTATTTATATAGGGTCGCATGTTCTAGATTACCAAAGAAAAGCCTCAGAAAGGGTGAAGGTGTTGAAGTTTGTCTCACCAAAGAACCCTCTGATAGAAATATGAACTTTCACACTTTATAGAAACATTTGACATGGAGGACAAAAAAAAAAGACAAAAAAATATGTCCGCCACCCCTTAAACTCCCTCCTCCCACAATACTGCACGGTGACAGCTCCAACACCTGAGCAGCGCCGGACCTCACTACCTCCACACACACACACACACACGCGCGCGCGCACCTCCTTCCCCCCTCCCTGCAGCATCCATTCCATGCATGCCGTGTCTCTCGCACACACACACACACACTAACACGCCGAAGACCACCTTCAGGGCCCCTCTTTGGCAGGGCGGGTCCCGAGGGGGAGGTTAGTATGATGGATGTCTGATTGGTCGGCCTCCCCCGGGGCCTCCCTCTCCGTCACCTCTCCGCGCTCTGAATTAAAAGGCCGTTTGTCTCCTGCGAGTCCTCAGCTGTAGAGCGCCGGCCCGCAATTTCACAGCACTCAGAGGGAGAGGGAGACCATTACGGAGGAGGTTGTCAGGGGAGCCATCAGAGCCCCGGACACGCCTGAGGGACTCCTCTCTCCTCCTCCTTCATCCTCGCCTCCATCTTCTCTCCCCCTGCTGCTGCTGCGGTTGCTGCCACAGCTACCATCACCCCCACCCCGCTCCCCGCCGCCTTCCTCTTTCAGATACATAAATATTCAGGGCCTCCTCACACTCCGGTGTGTATGTAAGGATTCACGCACCATCAGAGGAGGTGGTTTTATCCACATCTTTCTTTCCCCCCCTCCTTCCCTCTCTCTCTCTCGCTCTCTCCCTCTTTCCCTGTCCCTCTCTCTCGCTCCTCTAGCGTCCCCAGGACGCATACCTGAGAGGACGTGCGGAGAAATTTACCACAACATCAGGTTGGTTAGCAGGGGTTTCTGCTTCTCTCTTTCTCGCTTTCTTTCTTTCTTTCTTTCTTTCTTTCTTTCTTTCTTTCTTTCTGTCTTTTTTCTTGGCCTGTTATTGATTGTGAAGTTGCAAAATCAATTGATATACATGAAGAATAGAAATAGAAAAGAAATGTAAAATTAAAAAAAAGGCCATTCTCACACTCGTGCCCTTTCAGATACACACACGCGCGCACACGGAGGAGATGAGAGGAATCAATGAGATAGCAGAGTAGAGGAAACAAGCAGAAAAGGGAAGAGGAAACTGGGAGAGGAGAAAAAAGGAGAGGTAAGGAGAGATGAGAAAAAGGGAAGGAGACAAGGAGACAATATTCGAGGAGAGCTGATGAAGTAAAACGAGGATGGAAAGGAAACGAGGGCTAGGAAACATGCAGAGGAGGGGAGATGGATGGAGATTGAGGAGAGGATGCGAAAAGAGGATGAAGAGGAAGGAAACAACAGGGGAAGGACGGAAGAAGAGAGGAGAAAAGGCGACAAAACAAGGAAGAGAGTGAACACAAAGGGAGAGAGATGAGGGGATACAAGCGAGGAGGCGAGAGTAGACAAGGTGAAAACAGGAGATGGGAGAAAGAGCGTGGACTAGGAGGAGAGGAAGCAAGGATAGAGGGGTGAGACAGCTGAGAGAGGTCAGGAGACGAGGGCAAACTCGGAGAAGAGGGACTGAAAGAAGGAAAGGAACAGGAAATAAAGAAGATGGGAAAACGAAGAGAAAGGAACAATGGGGGAAAGGAAATGAGGACAGGGTAGGAGAAGATGAGGAGGGGAAACGGGGAATAAAAGAGGATCATAGACAAGGGGGAGGAAGAAAAAGGAAAGGAAAGGAGAGGAAGGAGCAGCTCCAGGACTTTGACCTCTGACCTTTGGGAGTCCACCAGCAGGGGGCAGCACCATCACCAGCCGCCAGCCTTTCTCGACAACAGAAATACATTCAATGCTTTTTTTTTTTCCAAAACATTTTACAATCTAACCTTTTATTTTCAATTAACCCTTCAATTCATTCTAGAATTAGATATAACTATATAACTTTATTTCCAGAGATGTTAATGGAATGAAGTATTTTCTCCCTTTCTTTTTTTTTCTTCCTCTAAGAGAATCTCTCACAAAAATCGAACAAAACAAACCATGTCAGGAATCCCAACGCGCAAAACCATGACCTTCCGATTTTACAACCAGGTGAAGGATTTGTCTGAACTAGCTGACACGCACACACACACACACACACAGCCGTGCACACAAACACACACACACACAAACAGATGCATTCTGATACTGATTTTTTTTACATCTATTTACGCTGACAAATCAATTCCAAAGCTTTTTTTTTTTGTCAAATGTCAACACATTAATAATAATAGTTATTGGTTAATGGTTCTGTCTGATAGCAAGAAGGTCTCCGGTTCGATTCCAACGGCGGGCTTTCTGTGTGGACCCTCCATATTCACCCAGCTTTTCCCACAGTCTTCCACAAAACGTGGAGGAGAGCATGAATGGCTGTATGTCTCTATGCGACATACGGAGAAGAGAAGAAATATAGATAGTAGAAATAGAAGTTGGATATGATATACATAAGTATATAATATTCATAATACTGCTGCGGAAACCCGGATCTCTTTGAAAAAAACGAAAAAGCAATTAGCTACAATGATGGAACTTATCTGTTTATAATGTAATTTTACAGACAGTAGAGAGGGGATTTATTGATCATTTTTTGCTAATTCTCATGCAGTTAAATTCAATTTAATTTTAATTACTGAGATTTTTTTTTTTTAATTTTCTGTTCCCATTGCTTTCCGCAGAGACATGTTTGCTCGGCCTGACGTTGGAACGGGGAGTGAAAGGGTGAAAGGGTTAACAGTGACGAAGCCACTTAACAACATGACAATGTTTCAGGTGGAATAAAGACTCCACGTTATTGGGATATAATGAACCGGATCGCATTGGGGGGGTGGGTGGGGGGGCACCTTTAACCTGACCTACTCAATTAATCACAGGAGGGTCACCAGGAGGCAACCTCCTTTCTCTGGCTGCACTAATGGACCCCACCCATGGATGGAGGGAAGTCAATGAGGAGGGGAAAGGAAAGGAAAGGAAAAGGAAAGGAAAGGAAAGGAAAGGAAAGGAAAGGAAAGGAAAAGGAAAGGAAAGGAAAGGAAAGGAAAGGAAAGGAAAGGAAAGGAAAGGAAAGGAAAGGAAAGAAAAGGAAAGGAAAGGAAAGGAAAGGAAAGGAAAGGAAAGGAAAGGAAAGGAAAGGAAAGGAAAGGAAAGGAAAGGAAAGGAAAGGAAAGGAAAGGAAAGGAAAGGAAAGGAAATTTGAGACTTGGAAGATCGGGCGCAACGATTTCCCTTGAGAAATATACTAGAAATTATCTTAAAAAGTGTCAAGAAACCCCCTGAAATGCCATACAGATTTCATTAGAGAAACTGAGCATTCTGGAAACATCCCATCACGAACCTGTGTTTTTATTTACTTTTGTGTCTACATCTCACTGTGTTTTAACGGTCAGCGGGAAACCAGGAGGCACAAATAACAGGAAGGGAGGAAATAATCTGAGCCCCGTATGTGCTCTCAGCCCCCCCCCCACACACACACACACACACCCACACACACCCCACCCGTCCTCCTCCACCCGACTCACCGCACTGGCGGCCACTTGAATTAGCAGCAGAGGATTATGGGCCGAGAGCCCTCATTAATCTGGGCAACAAACAGCGGCCAGTGTGAATATTTGCACCCAGAAATTGAAAAGATTAAGTCCTATTTGACAATGACTGGCAGGCTGAGCGTTGCAAGAGGCTACTGTTAAATATTCATATCCTGGACTCTGTCTCCGGGTGTGTGCGTGTTTGTATGTTTGTTTAAATGTCCCTAAACAATAGCAGCGATATTGGGAATTGGGAATTGGAAATTGACTTTTTTTTACTTTCTTTTTAAACATTTCTTGCAATTCAACAAGCCTGTAAACAGCAAGATACTACCAATAATAATAATAATAATATATCAAAAGATATTTTCCTCTACTTAAGACTTTACTCTGAAACGAGAGGAAAATTCAGATACAAATCGATTAAAATGTGAAAACTGAGTAAATACATAAATTCAAAATACATAAATTCATAAATTAATGAATACACATGGGATGTTTTCATACAGTAATTATGAAAAAAAAAACCTAAAAAATTAAAAAAAAAATGAGATCGCCACTGAAAAGTTTCCAAAAGATCATCAGAATATTGCAGAATATTCAGAATATATGCAGAATATTCAGAATATATGCAGAATAGTGCAGAACATTCCAAAAATGGCAGGAATTTCACCTGAATGTATAGAAAAGGGCAGAATATTTCTAAAAAAAAATCAAAGAGGGGCTGGAGGTGCGGTGGGGGCTGTAAATGCCTCGTTGGCCTGCAAACACATTTGTCGCTCATTTCCTGCAAGGCAGAGAAGATTTTCCAGGACCTGACAACTGAACTTCTTGCATGTTTTTGGACTGTTGAAGGAAACCCGAGAACCCAGAGGGAACCAACGCAGACACAAGGGGAACATGAAGATTCACAGAAATGCCTCCTGTCGGAATTAAATTAGGGACCTATGTGTATGTAGCTTCAAATCAAAGTGACCAATAGGCTATAAAAAAACTTCAAATATGAGAAAAACAGTTAAAAGTCAGGAGAAGGTGCTAATCTAGCCATATAAAGTAAAAATTTTGAAAAAAAAAAATCAAAATCTTGACACAACATTGCAAAAAAAAATCCTTGAGAAAAGACATAAAACTCTTCAAAAATGTCCCAAAAAATTTAAGATAAAAGTATGAAGTCATGGCCAACAATCTAAATAAAATTCTTTAACCAACAAACCAAATTGAAATAAAAAAAAAAAAACCTTGCAACAAACATTTTGAAAACAAGTAGAGCTGTCAAAATTAAGTAGGAAAAAAATGTGAAAAATCAGCAAATACAAAGAAAAAAATTCTCAAGGGCAGTTACCAAGAAAATAGATAGAGTTTAAAAATGTTGCAAAGGGCTTAACAGCAATAAATTCAAAAAGACCCTAAAATGACAAAAACTGATAAAAAAAAAAAACATAAATAGCCTGGATTTTTACCCTGGATTGCCAGGAATCAAACTTCCGATTGGACGGACGGCCAATGCGCCAATGCGCCCCTCCGGTTACGCTTTAAAAAATTAACAGGGGCCAAAAAAGGGGAAAGTGCACGCATCTCTCCCCAGCTCACCTGCAAACACACCTGCCACTCATTTCCTGTGAGGCTGAGAAGATTCTCCAGAACCTGACATTGCTGTTTACCCGCCTCCAGCCGCCGCCGTGCCACCGCTACCGCTAATGTTTTCCCTTCTGCAGGAGATCAATATGTTTGGAAGCAGACAAACAACCCTTCGCTCTGCCAGGGAGCCCCCCCTATTTTTTATGTTAGCAGGCCAGGCTGCCACCATAGGGTTGGGTGTGTGTTGTGGGTGGGGGGCTGGGGGTCCCCGACAGCAGATGCACCGCAACCGAATCAACAAGCGAGTGCTTTTTCTCTCTTTCCTTTTTTATCCAGAGTCAACACTGGAGAAGGTTCAACATCGGCGGGATCTACAGTAGGGGAAGTGAGAGGAGGGGGGGGTAACATGGCGGCCCATATGTGCCGTAACAAGGATCAACAGTCGTCCTCGCCGGCATGCCAAGTCGTGTCACGCTTCCAGAGGGAAAAAAAAAACAACAACCACAAGAGGAATATTGATTTAGGCACAAGCTGGAGGATCATCCCCGGGATGGGGAGAACTACTGGAATAAACACAAAGCTTTTTATACTGGAGAGCTGCAGAGTGTGCCACCCCCCACCACCCCCCTTCCAAAAAAAAAAAAAAAAAAAAAAAAAAAAGGCTTTAAGACAAGCAGAGCAAAACGATTCGGACGGATGCAGAGGAGCAAGCGACTTTTTTTTCCCCGGCAGATACATAAGCGATATAAGCTCGAGCAAACAACAGCACCTAAACCAGACAATACAAACAGAGGGAGCCAGACTAAACCAACAAGCACAAGACCCGGGATAAGCCCTGCTCTCCTCGCATTTATTCACGGATTTCTGTTCTTTTTTCTCTACTCTCTCTCTCCTCCCGGTTTCCTCGCGGGTCTGAGAGCAAAATAAACGAATTTTTGAGAAATTACAAAAAAAAAAGAAAACGACATAAAATCAACGCCTGGGAAGAACAAGCGCCGAATTGCGTGGAAAATTAACTTGATAAAAACCAGCGGGGGAGTTCGTCGAGAATTAGCAAGAACTCACCTGAAATCAGCGCATTAGCTCAGAAGTGACTCCCGAAAGAAGAATAAATAGCATGAAATTAAAACGAAAAAACAAAACGAAAAAGTTACAGAAATTGGTTAAACTTTTGCAAAAAAAAAAAAAATTTAAAATCACAAAGCAAATCAGCACATTAATCTTAACTGCAGCATAATGGTACATCCAGTCTTTCCCAAGGGCTAAGACACCAGACTCACTTTCTCCTCGTCTACCCTCCGTGCCTCCCCAGCATCCCTCAAACTCAAATTCAGATATAGACATTTGTCAATATGAGAAGAGAAGAGTTGGCTACATTGGAACCCGCTTCCATTCCCGCTCAGAAGTCTGGTGTTTGGCTGAAAGGACAGAAAATTCAGCCACCAGACAGGAAAACACAGTTCGATTATCCTGTCAGAAAAAAACAGGGAAGGATTCGGCCATCGCCGGGTCCAGGACTGAGAATTCTAAGAATGTGGCGCTGAGTGTTATAAATCTGACCCATTGCCTTAAAGTCTGGTGTTGGAAAAACAAGACAAGATTCAAAGACGCAAAGTTCCATTTGGGATTTTAAAAAGTGATGATCATGAGAGAACTATGAGTCAGATTTTTTTTTAAATCTACCTCAACTACAGAGTCTTGCTGATTCATTCATTCATTCATTCATTCATTCATTCATTCATTCATTCATTCATTCATTCATTCATTCATTCAGCCATTAATTTATGATCTGAACCAAGGGTGTCCAACTCAAATACACAGTGGGCCAAAATTCAAAACTGGGACAAAGTCGCGGGCTTAAATTGATATTTATTGAAAAAAAATCTTCCTCCGGATATAAAACTGACCCTTTTCACCCAAACC
Organism: Fistularia commersonii; assembly: GCF_037954325.1. Taxonomy (NCBI): domain Eukaryota; kingdom Metazoa; phylum Chordata; class Actinopteri; order Syngnathiformes; family Fistulariidae; genus Fistularia; species Fistularia commersonii. Next base: position 13,678,765 of record NC_141292.1, on the reverse strand, counting down.
AGTTGTGCTTAAAATCTGAATATGAAACAAGCAAAGGTTAATACTAGGCAATATATAACTTGATATTAAAATTGAAATTCAAATTTAAAAATACATCAATGGCATTTATTATTGAAATAAAAATTACATAAAAATCATGTGCTTCTTTTTATTTGCAACCTTCTGAGTTAAATTTTAACCTTTTACCACAGGCTGATAATAAATGTAAAAATGAAATAATAATAATGATAATGCATCCAGAAAACATTAATTATAGCTCAGTTTGCTACACACAGATCTACTCTGATCTTTCTTTTTGCTATTTTTTGGGAGGGCAGTACGATACCAGTATTAGCATAAGGTTGTTATGATAACTGTCAAGAGGCAGAGATGTTTATGGGTCAAGATTTTCGTGCCAAAAAAACAGCAGAGCATTCTGGGATTTGTGGTATTAGCAGGCCTGCACATATCATTTAGTATGGCTTTGTGGGCCAAAAATAATTACACTGCGGGCCAAAAGTGGCCCGCGGGCCAGAGTTTGACACTTACGCTCTATACAACCTATCTCAACTGTAATCGGGTGAGAGGTATCGTTCACCCTGGACGAGTCACAGGGCCACATATAGAGACGTATAACCATTCACTCTCTCATTCACTCACAGATGCACAGCCATTCACTCATTCATTCACGTATAGAGACATGGGATCGTCCACTCTCTCATTCCAATGGCTTATAGAGACATAGGACTATTCATTCTGTCAGTCTGGTGTTTGTTCAACAACCTCACAGACAAGAGTTTCCAGCTCCTGCTCCTCTGTCTGGTGTTTAAAGCACAAGACTCAAATGAGTGCACACACACACATACACACAAACCATATTTTCTAAGAATAAAATAGCTGTTGATATGCAATTTTGTAGATTGTTCTATTTCTTTCCTATTCTTTTTTATGATTTGGCTTTTTTTTTTTTTTTTTGTGAAATGTGTGTCAGGTGTGTGTGTGTTTGGTGGGGGTGGGGGGTGTCAGTGAATGACACGGTCAGTGTAACGAGCATTTGAATGACAACCGGCAGCTGTGTGCTAATGTGCGTTCGAGAGCATGTGTGTGTGTGTGTGTGTGTGTGTGTGTATGTGTGGGAGGGCTGGAGTGAGAGCGCTGGAAATGTTCTGTGTCGCTGAGATAAGGGATCCCTATCAGCTGCATCGGGGGGGCTTAAGATCCCGATGGGCGTGAGGGGAGAATGAATTTTCCTCACTACTCTGCATATTACGGGATTACACCGCACCTTTAGCGACGCCGGGCTTCGTCTATCTGCGCCTCACGGCTCGACGCGTGTAGATTATTGAAATTGTGCTGTCGCACGGCGGACTCAGCCAGGCGGCGCCTGGGGGGCCCAAGCAGAAGGGGGGTCCACGCAGGGCCCCACCCACACAGACCCCGCCAGTAATGAAAATCAGCTCGATTCGACCACACACTTATAATCGTGTAATTTGCTTTCTTTTTCTTTCTTTTTTTTAAAAAATGTAAAAGAAATAATGGAATCACAGCGATGACGCCAGGGCTTCGACTGCAACGCGGATCTTTGGAAGTTAATCGTGCGCGAAACGCTATTCCCAATTTATTTATCCAATTTATTATTCTATTTATTTATTCTCTGTTTGTCTCGCCTTTAGTGACGGAAATGGAAAAAAAATCAAAACCAAAAAAGTGGCTTTGTCATATTCCATTCTGTATGTACATATACAGGACTGTCTCAGATAATTAGTATATTGTGATAAAGTTTTTCATCTTCTGTAATGCAATAAAAAAAAAAAAAAAATTCATGATATTCTAATATTTTGAGATGGGATTTTTGAGTTTTCTTAAGATGTAAGCCATAATCAGCAATATTAAAATAATAAAAGGCTTGCAATATTTTAGTTGATTTGTAATGAATCCAGAATGACATTTTTGTTTTGCATTACAGAAGATAAAGAACTTTATCACAATATTCTAATTTTCTGAGACAGTCTTGTATAGACACATAATTAACTCAGTCTGTGTATGTTGTACATCTATGTTTAGATATGACTATGTGAATGGTACAAATATATATATTAAATCCATATATTACGGTTGTATTATATTATACACACATAGTACGGGGGGTCAGTGTCTTGCCCAAGGACACTTTAACAGGAGGTGGCGGGAATCGAACCAACAGCTTCTTTCTGATTTCGAGGGCTGCCCTCTTTACAGACCTAAATATATATATATATATATATGTATATATATATATATATACATATGCACACATACATTATCTACACATAAAATAACCCTGATCCCTATCCTGCACTTAGGGTTGCGAGATATTGGTTCTGATGCTGATTGTCATAGAACGAGAGACAAGATTTACCCCGGTTCACACAAGGGACAAACAACCATTCACTCACTAATTCACACATCTGGGCAGTTTTCCCTTTTTTTTCCCCAATTTACCATCTGCATGTTTTTGGACTGTGGGGAGGAAACCCCGAGGAGATCCAGGCAGACACAGGAAGAACATGCATCTTTACATAGAAAAGCTCCCTGTGGGAATCCAACCGAGATCCAACTAGGCTTGTTCATGCTGAATTTATATATACATATATATATGTATATATGTATATATATATACATATATATATATGAATTTATCCATGCTAACAATAGCAGTCTAGAAAATTTGATAGATAGATAGATAGATAGATAGATAGATAGATAGATAGATAGATAGATAGATAGATAGATAGATAGATAGGTACACATATATATATTATATATATTATAATAAAATATATATTTTACTATAATACATATACATTACATATTATATGTAATTATATATACATTATTTATTTATAATATATATATTTATATATTATATATATTTTATATTAAATATATATTTTAGATATTTATTATATATATAATAAAAAATATATAGAATAATAATATATATAATATACATAATAATATATGATAAATATAATATATCTCTCTCTATATATATTATATATAAATATATACATTATAAATAAATAGTATATACATTATAGAAATATACACATGTGTATCTGTCTATCTATCTATCTATCTATCTATCTATCTATCTATCTATCTATCTATCTATCTATCTATCTATCTATCTATCAAATTTTCTAGACTGCTATTGTTAGCATGGATAGATTCTTCCTGACTTCAGTCACCCATTCATCCATTCATATATTCATCCCGTACGCAGCTCATCCTGCTCACTGCAGCTTATGGGGTGACTGGAGCCAATCCCAGGTGACACTGGGTTAAGAGGCAGGGCTTAGCCTATTCTGATCTTTTCACATTTGTACAGCGCTTTGTTGGAAAGTGCTCTATATTGACTAATACCATTATTATTATTATTATTATTATTAGCATTATTATTTATTTTTCGTAGCAGCAGTATTAATGACTATCATTATTACTATTAACGACAACAATTTATATTGATCATCCTCTCATTTGACAAGCTCATGCTCTCCCTTCAGTATCCTGGGTATTTTTTCCCCAGTACGAACGCCGCCTCCTTCGAAAAAGGCACTTCCTGCCCTCCCATTCAGCGGTGTGCATCTGGCAGCGTTCAGTTCGGTATCCTTTTCAGGTTCTAACATCAGTCAATTGTTGGCTTTGTCAGCCTCTGACTCCCAAAAAAAAAATCACAACACACCCTTTCAGCTCCTTTTTTTTTTTATTATCTTTATTTTACCTAATGCTTTATACTTCCTTCCCAGAAAGGTCAAGTGCGAAATCCAGGAAGTACAACTAGGAAGTCTTGGTTTCAAACAAATTCATGTAATACAGCTGGGACCTGATCTAGGTTTTCAACAGTTTTGAATTTTTTTTTTTAAACTTGGCTGTACGTGTGCACGAACTTCGGGAACTTTGAGACCATCGGGAGGTCAAGGAGATCGAGGAGGTCAAGGCTCCAATGCAACAGGAAACCCAGGTGTTTCAACCACCACCATCTTGGACGGAAGGAGCTCGGACCGACGGCGCATAGAGGAGATGGTCCTCCTTTCCTTTCCTTCGTCCTCCTCTCCTTCCCTTTTACCCCACAAACGCCTCCTTGTTTTGCTCGGCTCTCCTCCCCCCGCCTCTCCTTGCCGCCCCTGGCTAATTACTCCTCTTTTTTTTTTTTTTTTTTTTCAAATGCAAAGCAGTGGCAGAAAGTGAGATGATTTCTCGGCCGCCGCTCCAGGAGAAGAAGCAGCCGTTGAGGGAGGGGGGGGGATAAGAGTAGGTGGCGGCGACGGGGAGGGAGGGGAGGGATGTAGGGGAGGCTGCCGCGAGAAAGAGAGGAGCAAGAGGAGACGGGAGAAGCTGAATGGAAGAAAAGGGTGACTTTTTCTTTCCCCGGCTGGCGGGGAGCTTTGAAGTCGGGCACGACGGCGAATGGAGGAGACGGAGGAGAGGAGGGCGGCGGCTGTGCCGGTGGTGGTGGGCGGGAGCGACAAAAAAGTGAGGGAAGATCGTGTTAACGAGATGGCCTCTAAAGACGAATTAAATGGTGGGAGAAAAGGAGCGCGATCAGGCCGGGCCCTCCTCATGGACTCCTCACAGACGGCCTCCTTTCAGGAGGCGTTTCCAAAAGCCCGAATTCCTGAGCTCAGCTTTTCTACAAAAGCTTGGAGTGTGTGAGATTTGTTAGCGAGGGGAAGGAGAGGGGTGTGTGGAGGGCTTCTTCGTGGAGGGGTTGGCTAGTTGGGGGGCAACAGTGTGTGTGTGTGTGTGTGTGTGTGGGTGCAAATGTGCGTGCAAAGGGGTCACCCGTCCTTTAGTCACACATCCCAGGTCCTCAATGGGGAGGGGGGTCAGGGACTTAGACATCGATGGAGGGTCAGAAGTGGCAGGGATTACATGTCTCCACTAAGCCCCCCCACACACACAGCCCCCCCCCCCCCACCAGGATCCCAGTGTTTTCACTCTCTCTCGCTGTTTGTTGTTTTGTGGCGGCGCAGACGACGAAAAGAAAAGGAGACGGTCGGGGGAATTAGTGTAAAGCTCGGGGGGATGAATGGGCATCTTATTCGCACCTCTTGTTGGCTGTTTTTCAGGAACACCCCCACACCAACACCACCACCGCCATCATCACCACCACCTCCCTCTCCCCTCCGCCCGCCACCGCCGCCACCATCAACTCCAAAACAGCCCTCCCATTCCTTGTCACAGTGAAAGCACGTTAGGGTAGCCTTTGTGCCGACAGAAAGGAGACTCCCCTCCTGGCTTTCAAGCTCCTGGCGGTGCAACAAGGGGATTTGGGCGGCCGCGCCACGTCCAGCCGGCCAGCTTTGATTGGACACCGGCGGGAGAGTGTCACCCCCCCAACACACACACCCCTAACACCCCCACCTGGCTTTTTCTTGATTAATCAAGTGATTCCAGTGCTCTCAGTAACACCTCTTTTTTTTAACACACTCTTTCTGTGTCTCAATAATCCCTAACCCTCCTGCCGCCCCCCCCTCCTCCGCCCTCCCACCCCACTCCCAGAAAACCCCCTTACACCCATGCACACAGACACACACACACACACACACACCCTCCGGCTCCACCGCCACCACTCAACACCACGCTGACTGATTCGATATTTTTATGAAGTTATTTTTTTGCCATTTGCTTTGTGTGACTTTTCACTAATCGTGTGCGTGGGTGTTTTTCCTTTTTTTCCTTTTTTTTTTTTAATTTTTTTTTTAAATTGTTATTTCTACCTGCCTCTCCTTAGGAAAACAGCTAAAATTAGAGGTTTTACTTCACAAGAGTTAACCCTTATAAATCACAAGTACCTACAAGTGTCTGATCTTAGATTGACTGTAGTTTTCATTTTCTATCCTTTTTAATTTTTTCTCCTGTGGTCAACAGGATGGAAAGGGTTGCTTTCGATGAAAAATTTACTTTTTCTCCTTCTTATTCTTCTTCTTTGGCCCCTGTGTATTTGTCCCCCCCACCCACCCCACCACCATGCCTGATTTACACGCTGAGAAATTGTAGTCACGATCCAGAGATTACTCTTTTTATTATTTCTCACGCCGCATCAGACTATCGAGCACATCCAGTTCAATTCAATTAATTTCATTTCGGCTCAATTCGGGCTCCTGGAACACACCGCCGGCTGTAACGCGCCGGCGTGAACGGCTGTAGCAAATAAAACAGGGAGGGCCGAGCGCTTTTTATTTTTATTGAGTGCTTGATCCACTTGAGCTACAGCTCCGGCAACGGGAGGGGGGGCTGCGGAGGTGGGGGGTGTAAAGAATGCAGGACATAATCTATGGTGATGCGGTTATATAAGCCGTGCAAGATGAACCGCGTCACAAAGTTCAATTTTGTCCCAAGCGTAAACATGTAAAGGTTTATTTCCATTTGCAGTATTTATACACAAAGTTAATAAGCCCGGCAGTCTCCTAGCAACACAATGAAATTAAATGGTAAGTTAAACTACGGTGCTTCACGCTTATTTTCGGGTTTTGAAAATAAAGAGAAAAAATATAAGTAGTATGTAAAGATATATATATATGTATATATTGACGTTGTTGATGATGATGATGATGATGATGATGATGATGATGATGATGATGATGGAGAGGAGGTTATATTTGATGATTAACATTCAAAGTTTACTCGGGTATAAATATATATATATATATATATATATATATATATATATATAATATATATATATATAGTGCAATTCTACTTTTGAACTAAATATTAGCTAGCATATAGCATCCATGTTCTAACATTGTAGCCAATTTATTCGACCAAAACCCAAACATCCTGCATTTGCGCCTGTTTTACCTGCGATGGGAGTTCCCCTTTAGCTAATTATAATTAATTAGTTATAACTAATTAATTAGGATTAATTAATAACTTGAGTTTATATGGTATACACTTAGCTCTTTCCTAACTAGCAATTAGCATTTGGAGTTTACACATGCTAAGAGTACACACTGTTCATACTTGTTGGCCCCACCCATTGCATAATTATCAATTATAACTAATTAATTAGAATTAATTGATAACTTGAGTTTATATGGTATACACTCAGCTCTTTCCTAACTAGCAATTAGCATTTGGAGTTTACATATGCTAAGAGTACACACTGTTCATACTTGTGGGCCCCACCCATTGCAGCACATGTCACGCAAGCTAAGAAACAACAACAATATACCAAAAGCACAGCAAAATGCTGTTGTGCTAGCAGTCGTTTCACTTTGTTTAATGTTCATATCGAACTGCTGCGTCGAGGTGTTCAGTGTTGGGATGGATTTCATCCTGCCACTCTTCTTCATCTTTACACACCATTGGTTGCAAAGGTAACGGCCTCTTTTGCAACAGATGCTCTCTGTGCATCATTTTTCGTGCACCTCTTTCCAAAACCTACTAGACATTTTTGTGTGTTTACACACCTTACTAGATGTGTTACATAGGTTTTAATACTTCATCCTTTCACTCAAGAAACTATCCATCGCTGTAAAGCCTTCCACATTATCCACACCCATTTCAAAATACCGACCAATCACACAATAGTTCTGCGACACCCTCACAAGAATTACGGATCCACCCAGACGATTTAAAGCACGCTGGGAGAACACCCGAAGAAGGGCTACAACAACAGACTGATGTCATTTTGCTCCCAGAAACAAATTTCTGTGTGTAAAGGCTTTGTGGGGCTTTCAATCATTTCTATAAAATTCAAATATAAAGACAAATTTAATTTATATTACACCAAAATAAAGAGAAAAAAAAGAGTATGATAGAGAAGGGGGGGGGGGTTGAGAGTGATTTGGGATGATCAGAATGATCTGAAAAATGATCTCAAACAGTATCGCTAACAGTTACATGGTTGTGTCCGACACGATACAATTATTGCTTTAATATTCATAAAAGAAATAATGGTGTGCGCCTGGAAGGCCGGCTGCAGTAGATCAAGCCCTGCCCCCATGCAACCTGAGAAATGAGAGAGCCCAGGGACTCAGGAGAAGATAAGAAAATAAATGTGAGATGTCCAGGTAAGAAGTCCAGAGGGGCTAAAATTTTGTTTAGCCCTCGGCTATGGTAAATAGTCTCCACTTATATAGTGCTTTCAGACCTTGCGGTTTAAAAGCAGTTTAACTGGATAGCATTCACACACATACTCATACACCGATGGCAGCTAACCAGGCCAGCGGGAGCCTCGGGTTCAGTGTCTTGCCCAAGGACATGCAGACTGGAAGAGCCAGGAATTGAACCGCGAAATTTGTGATTGGAGGGACACCCTGCTCTACCAACTGAGTCGCAGCCGCTACTTGAATATTAATACGACTTGCGAATGTTCCCACTCAAATAAGGAATTTTATTCATTCATTCATTATCTTGCACTCAGTGTTGCAGGGGTGCTAGATCCTACCACAGCTACCAGTCGATCACAAGGCGGCATATAGAAGCATACAGAGCGCCTCCAATGAACCTACTGCATATATTTGGACTGCGGGTGGAAACTGGAGAAACGAGAGGACACCAATACATGAAGGGCATGTAAACTCCACACAGAATGACCCCCTGCAGAACTGAACCAGGGACCTCCTTGTTATGTGGCGGAAGCGCTAACTATTGCAACACCGTGACATCCTATCATGATTTCTGTTTGTTAGTATTTCGTGCTGTCAGGCTTCTTTTGGTTGGTCAGTCGCAGCAGAGCTGAAACGACAGCATTCGCGTCATTTCAAGACGTCGTGATTTCAATTGCTACTTTTGTTTCTCCTCATTGTCGTCTGTGTTTACAGAAATTCAGCCTTCTGCGTCCACTCTTGGCGCGGATACAGATCTTTTTCAAAATGCTTTGCTACATCTTCGCTTGGCAATCGAACTTTTTCGCTGGGATTTGCAATGGTTTTTTTTTACGATCTATGTGATTTGGCGGCATTTTCTGTGGGATTTCTTTGTCGTTTCAAACGTTTCAAAGTGTAGCGGTTGTAGCCACTGCATTTAATGCCCTAAGGCAGCCATATTGGGTGATTGTTTTTTGGCGGCGTACATCCAAACACCACATCTCCGAGACATTTACCCGTAGGTTTGCTTTGCCTCAGCCTGACCTAGTTTGTGTGAATTTGCGTGATTTGCGTGGACGCGAGGACAAATTTTCCCCATTAAAAAAAAAAGTACAATGATTCTTCTTTTGCGGTTGTGTTCTTCCACAGGACTGCATTCTAACAGCCTAATTCTACCATTGGAAAAAAAAAAAAAAGACAATAACAAAACACACGGTCGTGTACCGAGCCACACTTTCTCCGGAGCAACTCAGACAACCAAAGATAAGATGAAAATGATATTCCATTTATCGAAGTAACACAATATAAATATATATATTTTCCCTCCATTTGCAAGATAAATTCTTGTGATTGCGATCTTTAAATTCAACATAATGCAGCTGTCACTTGCCGGGGCCCGTTCGCCTCCGCTCACAAGGAGCACCGCAAACATCTCACCTGCCCCTGGTACACCTGTTCCACCAGATACCCCTCCTTTTCTCCATCACATCCCCGATTTCAAATTTCTTTTGCCTTATCAGCCCGGCGGCTTTGTGCCTCGTGCGCGCGCATGTACACGTGTGCGTTTGTGTCGCGGGTGTGGGGTCGGAGCGGGTGTTCGGCGAGTAGGTGGGTGGCTGTTATAGATGCAGCAAAGACAAGAGAGGGCGAGAAAAAAAAACAGCAGAGAGCGAAATGCAGAGAAAGAAGGGGGTGAGAGGTGGTGATAAACAGAGTTGGGTGGGTGGGTGGTTTGGTCCGTGTGTGTGTGTGTATATGTGAGTTCGGGGGGGGGGCTTTGCAATGATAAATCAAGTTCCAGACTAATCTATTTAGCATGCTCTCACCATTATCCTGTCAGTGAAACAGCTAATTAATTAACTGATTCCACAATGAAGAGGTTTTGAATGAGCCCATTTAGATAATTACTACAAGGAGCCGATTGGGCCAGTCATTTACAACTGTCACACAGGTTCCAGCATTGGCAGCTGCCCTTCACCGTGGCCCCGGCGCCCCCAACGCCGCCACACAGCCGCCACACAGCCGCCGCTGCGCCCGCTAACAACTCCCAAACACGAGAGGATTATAGGTTTTAACAGCAGCGATGGAAAAACAGCCGCCAATTATTTGATTGCTGGACGGGCTCATCGTCTGTTACAGGGGAGGCGGGAAATGGGGAGGGGGGGACAGTGATGAACAACAAAAGGGCAGGGGAGGGGGAAAGAGGGTCATATTAGCGTGAAAACAGGTAACAACTGGGTCTAATGTGCCGCTGATGGTTATTTGGACGTTTTTAATAGAAATGCGGCAGTTTAACAAAGTGACAAAGGGCTGGGGGGGGGGGGGGGAGCGGGATTTGAGATGCATGCAATGGGATTACTAAAGCGCAAAGATAATGAGCAACAAAAAAAAACACACACACAAAATACTAATAATGAGATTTCCCTGCAAATGATGCCCGCGGCGGTTATTGGCATCGTAGTCTGCAAAGCTGTTCAAATCATGCTTAAGGTGGATATAATTTCATACCACAGTGGATTGGATCGCTCACAGTGACAGCAACAATTAATATCTGATAGGGGTTTTCAAAATAAGAGCACGCCGGGGATCGCATGCGAGAGCCATCCTGCCTTTACCAGAGGCGGGAGGGGGGGGAAGCTGAGTTGCAGTAAGATGAAACATTTGTGAGGAAATGTATCGCATTGTGGCAGGACTCCCTCACATCCTGGTTAGTTACGGAAAAACACGGAATACAGCTGAGCATTTTTAACAACAGAAAACACACACACACACAAAAAGCAAACCAGTCCTGGGAAAATCTTGGAAAAACCACAAAAAAAAAAATCAAAATTGGCTTTTTTTCCAGAAAGTAAACTGTTTAAGACATAAACAGTTAAGGTTTGCTCTTTAACAAAGTATACGCCTTTTTATCAAATCAATCAATAAACTGATGGAATAATGAGCGCAACGGTCAATTCCGAGATAATCAATAGACGCTGCCTCTTATCGACACGCCCATCAGGTGGAATACATTAGTGTCAGGGGTCAATAGCTGTTCGTCAAAACAGCTTGATTGTCTCTGAATATGTGGAAATAAAAAACAAATGAATAGAAACAAAAGCATGAGAATCAGTGGTTTAAAGCGCAGATTACATTTCGCAGGGCGGATTTTACGGCCGCATAAAATATCCCCTCACCGTCTGTATTTTAACAAAGGGAAAAAAAGCATTTTTAAAGTGACTTTAAAGAAAAAAAGAAAAGGTTGAAAATAAAGTGTTTCCTATCAGCGTCATTTTTTTGTATTTTGCACCGCTGAAAGAAGGTTTGCGATACTGGTATGAGCCGTGTCTCACCTGCTGCTAGAGACACTAGGGTTCTGTCAAAGGGTACGGTCTGCAATCTGAGGATGTGTGTGTGTGTGATTGTGTGTGCCCGTGCCCGTGCATGTGCATGTGCGTGTGTGTGGGTGTGTTGCTACAACAGGACACCGACCCTCTGCTAGCTTCTCCTGCCACACATGACGGACACTTTAATAGTCTGCAGCGTCTGTTAAACTGGAGACACCAGAGGCACGGTGCAGAGGGGGGAACAGGGATCCTGGAATGTCACCGAAAAACCTGGATTTGGACTCCAGACCGCAGTCCCGCAGGCCAAGGAGACAGAGGTTAAAGTGAGTAAATCCGACCCCCGACCCCCCCCAAAAATGCAAGCACTGAGTCCGAGGGAAGGATCCGCAGCTGAGAGATGAAATCAGAGGGACGGCGGAGGAGAGCCGGGGGCCAATGTTCCGCCGAGGTTTGATTGGGTGATTTCATGCATCAGCAGGAGACGGATGGATGGACGGATGGAGGGATGGAGGGATGGGGGGGGGACTGGTGGGGGGAACGGGGGGGGGGGAAGCCCACAGGAAACAGCAGGAAGGGGAAAAAACTTCAGGTGGGATTTTACAAAACATGTCAACACTCCATCGCCGTCCGCCTTGATGAAATGTCATAAAGGAAAAAAAAAACATTGCATCCTTTGCAGTTTAAAATGGCGAGTGTAACACAAAACTGTTCATGCAACTCAAATGAAATGTTTTCCGATTGAATTCAGACGCCCACATAATCTGATCTTATCGGTTTCAGCCCCCATTCCAACGTAAAAATACAAGTGAAAGGGGTCCGTGTCCTCCAGGTTGTGAAAATGGGAAAGTTTCTTTCAGTTCTCAGTGTGTTAGTGCACTTAGCACAGTTAGCGCAATTAGTGCAATTAGCACAATTAGCGAAGCTAGGTCAGTAGCAAAGTCAAGTCAGTGCAGTAAATGCAGTTAGCACAGTTAGCGCAGTTAGCACTGTTAGTAGAAGTGGGTCGTTTATTTTAGGCATAGAAAACGAAGACCCATTTAAATTATCGTACTAAGCTGAAGCTGGTAGCCTCAACTAACGCTGAAACAGGTGTTTCAGTTGTGAGCAGATGCAGATGACTCACTCTTTCAGTTCGTCTTTGGTCTCGTATCGCAATTCCACTCCGTCTGAAAATAAAATACGTAGCTTGCAAATTTTAGTCGAGAAACTCGGGCAGGGTTGAGAATCACAGTCTGCTTGAGAAAGAATACATTAAAATAAATAGCAGACGGCACAGGAGAGCGGGCGCTTGATGTGAGGGGCTCGGTGCTAAAAAAAGAACACCATGACTCCTCTAATCCGAAAGGGACAAATCTTAAGTGCTCGTAAGGAATTAAAGGGAAAAAAAACGTAGGAGGAGGTTAATTAGCTCGCCAACAAAGGATAACAATACTTGAATTACCTTCTTTTTTCATAATTTTTTTAAATATACAACGACCCGATCGGCTCTGTTTGATTAAAACATCTGTGCGGCGAATCACTGCGTGGCCTGTTTTTAGCTTACATGCAAGTTGAGTTCATCTTGCAGCAGGTGGGTCAAATAAATAGAATAAGAAGAAAGACAATAGCCCTTTATTTAGTCACGATCATTTATACCAACAGCACAACATCGCCGAAGTCCGATCACTGCGTTTAACCCATCGTGGATGACCCGAGTCAAGTCCGATTTTTTTTTTTTATGGCACCAAATCACAGTTATGTTATGACACTTTCCATGTAGAGCAGGTCTGGAGTGCACTCTTTAAAATGATTTACAGAGAGTCTAACATTCCCCCGTGAGCAAGCACTCGAGGTAACACTGTCCTTTTACCGGTGCAGAAACCTTGGACAGATCCAAGCTAAAAATGGGAGGCCTTCAGTCTCAATTGGTTGGGGAGAGAGAACCAGAGAGATGGACAGACAGATAGAGAGGAAGAATGTGATAGAGTTGGGGGCGTACGAGGACTGGGAACAAAGATCTCTTATTACTAATACCGGCGGTGCTGACAGTTACATGGTGATAGCTGAAATGATACAATAATAGGTAACAGCGGTGGAGACCAATACAGAAGGTCACACCACGCCCAGGGACTTGGGAAAAGATATGAGGCTACTATCAAGATTCAAGAATCAGGATTTAACTATAAGGTTTCCCAAAAAGAAAGGTTTTTAGCCACTTTGCTGTGCCCCGGGGGAGCAGTTAGGGGTTTAGCATCTTGCTCAAAAACACTTTGACAGGCCGAGAGGAGGTTGGGAACCGAGCAAGGACCGTCGAACACTCTTTCCGTCGCTTTAAATTAAACGGAACTTGAAAAACTAAACATCAGTTAAACTTTCGACTTTCCCTGCGGTTGGTCTTACTAAAAAGGGCGGGGCCCGCCAAAGGATTCTTGACATCGCAGGTATTTTCTACACCGGATCTGATCTTGAAAATGCATTGATGTTGATTTTAGTTTGATATCCAAGACGACACTGGTGCTAGCGGCAGAGGCTGTAGATGTCCGCCATGTAAGTGATCGGACCCTATAACTGATAAGCACTAAATTATACCCGATGTCCCTGTATGAGGACATTGCCTTTTTTTTTTTCAAGCTTCGTGGGTCCAACTGATGCCGAAGAACTAAGGGGAAGCTGGAAAAGCCCGAAAAATAAAAAGTCTCGGAGGGTCAAATGAGACTAACGCAAAAGCTCCAATGGTCGTTTTACGGCATTTTCAACCGCGTGATTATCAACCCTCGCACACGTCCAGGCCTCGGATGGACCGCGACGTGAGCCGGCGATCGGCGGCCCCACTCGACACCCGTGGGGTCACCGTGTCATGTCACCCCCCCCGCCTTGCCCTCCCCCTCTGGCCAGGTCTTGTTTCCCAGTGTGGGAAACGACCGGGTTTAAATCCCCGCCTGCCGCTCGGGCCACAAAGGCCCAGAGCTGGTTATCTCATGGCCTGAGTCACCGATTGGGTTTTTTTTTTCCTTTCTTTTTTTTTTTTTTGTCCTGTCACCTTTTTCCCCATTCACCCGAACAGCGGCAGACGGCTCAATCCACTCCATCAGATCAGGGCTCCTCTCTTCAAATCTCCCCTTTCCCTCCTTTTCTTCTCCTTCTCCCTCAATAATGGTCAATCCCACATCAATACGCCGAGCCCCTTTCAGGGTGCGTCCCAGGAGGCGGCCTCATTACCCCGGGGTGTTTTGTTTGTTTGTTCCTTGGTTAAAGGATCTGAATTGAGCAGCAGGCAGGGGGACTGGAGGGTGGAGAGCGAGGGGGGGGGGGGGGGGGGTGATGGGGTTGAGGTGGGGGGGTAAAGTGAGGGGATCGAGGATATGGCTCCATGGGTTGGGTGTGGAGCTGGAGGGTGGGGTAGAGTGCAGCAGGACAGAAGGATCCCGAGGTCATGGTGACATCTAAGATTCCAAATGAGAAGAAAACCAAATGTCATACATGATAAATAATATCAAATCAAATATTAATTGCAGGTTTTCAACCCCCACACCCCTACTCCCCGCCCACAAGGCCGCTTTTCATCCAGAACTTTCTGCCAGCTATCTGTCCCCACCTGCGCACCAGAATATTCTAGGCGTCAACACGTAGCAAACAAACCGCCATTCACGGACCTTGGAAAAAAAAAAAAAAAAAGCTCGAGATTGTGGCTTTGTGAGACTAGAAAAGAACGCTGGAGCCTAATTTTCTGCTCGAGAGCACGGCTCGACAATCCATGGGGGGGCTGCGGGGGCAACGCACCTCAGCTCACTATAAAGAGGTTCGGTAATCCGGGTTGAACGTGGCGTTTTCTCTGTGGGATCCAACATGGCTGCTCGGCAGAAAGCATTTTTCCAGTGATTGATGGCCCTGCTAGCATCGTCGGGATGCTAGCGGCATCACGCTAGTCAGGAGAAACTGTTTGCCTCAGTCTTGAGGTCCTTTGTGTTGAGCACAGGCCTCCTGCAACACCCTGACTGATATGTGAATATTTCAACTCTGCAAAACTGAGGTGTGGATTTAAGTCAGATGACTGGGACTCAGAGCAGCAAAGTGGTTCTCGCTTCCTCTTAAGAGCAAGAAGATCTATAGTTTGATCCTTACGGGGGGCCTTTCTGTGTGGAGTCTCCATAAATACAGACAAAGCTACTTACAGCGGAGATTCCGGGATTGAACCCAGGACCTCATACATGCAAACATGCGCTCTATCACTGAGCTACACGATCACAATCCATGCTCGCTCAGTGTCTGTGCGGGAGTCCTGCATGTCCTCGGTTTCCTCAAACAGTCCAAAAACATTGGAGATGCTTGATGCGTGAATAAGAAGTTGAGTGGTTGCATGTCTTTACGACATGTGGCGGGTAAATGAGAGGGTGAATGGTTGTTAGGATGGTTGTAAGCCTCCAATTGATGTGTGAATGAGAACTTGAATGCATGCTTTTACATGACGCATGATTAATGAGAGAGTGAATAATTGTTTGTCTCTATTTGTGTCCCTGTGATCGACCGGCGACCCGCCCAGGATGAACCTGCCTCTCACCCAATGACACCAGGGAAAGGCTCCAGTATAATCAGTAAAGATAATGAATGAATGAATGAATGAATGAATGAATGAATGGAACTCAAGTCAGAGTGAAGCCTGTATAATGGAAAATTTTGCATGTACCCGGTAATTTTCATATATGGAGAATTTAATGAGGCTTCATAAATTTGATGGGGACCGTACCTGTTATCTACTTGCCTCCCAACTGCCCCTCCTTTTGATGTAGGTGCTTTTCCTCAATCTCTTGGTTTCTAACTAACCCATTGTCTAGAAGCTCATGTTGGTGCCCTGAGGAACACGTGAATGTTAAACAAGAGTCCATCCTCAAGGAGGCCCCAACGGTTCTGTTAAGGTATAAAGAAAAAACCACACCCTCGAGTTGAGTCTTTGTATTCTCCTACAGATTATTCTGTACTCTGTGAGACTTGTACCTTTAAGGCCTCAAATAAATATCCAAAGAGCATTCTGACCGGTCTTTTTCATCCACTGACTTTCTTAAAGAAGCCTCCAATAGGAAAGAAAAAATTCTACGACACGGGGTTATTTGACTGCCGATCAACATCACAATAAATATAACTCTCAGAACTCGGTGACTCACATTGACTGCGACTTTACTCCCCCTCCTTAATCTAAAACAGTTAGCATTTCCTTCTTAGTTACTAAGACAGGATTATTACTCTGCAATAATCTACTTACTGCCTGTATTGTTTTTAGTATTTCTATGCAAGCTGTCTCCCATACTGGTGTGTTTTGTCTCATTGTTTCGTGTTATCGTTAGTTATTCTTGTTGCGATCCATGTGAAGGGAGCGAACAAAGTAAGAATTTCATTGCATTGTTTGAATCACCACATTGTTACAGCCTGCATGACAATAAAAATCTTGAATCTCGACATACATTTATTTTAACCTCCATTTCACTTTGCTATATTGGTTAAAGGAACGTGTGCGTGGCATTCGTCACCGGACATCAGGGTCAAGACATCAGGCACAACTCGGCGTCTGACCTCCTTCAAATGGGTCGACCAAAGCGGGGCAGACTGGATGGTTCAGTCACGCTGTCCAGATGAAACCTCTGGGCGACTCATCCTTCCAGCACCAATTCTTCTCCATGTTAGTCCCGTCCGCAGCCAGCAGGTCGACCCCAGGATCAGGACCAGGATCTGGCATCCGGTTGATTGACATATGTGGGGTTCAAAACCCACCCACTGTCTAGCATCTTTTTCTTTTATTTTCCCCTCTTATTCCTGTGAATCCAAACAGAGAATGACACATTTACACCTGCGCGGAAACACACACAGACCCACACACACACACACACACACACACACACACCTTACACCTTGTGAAGGACACGCAGGCCGATTAATTACTGGGTGCGGGTCGTTTTAAATCTGGTGGAAGGACAGACTGTTGTTCTTGCAGAACGGCTTGTAATTAAAGGAAGCTGAGCTGTAGCCGCGACACACACAAAAAAAGGCCACACATCACCCTTTCGCGGGGCTGGGAGCCATTGATGGGAATTTATGCCCCCCCCAAAGACACACACACAGACACATGCACACACACACACACACACACACACACATACAAATACACACACTCCAGAAATCACTTGCCTGCAACTTGCACCGTGAAGTTAAACGCAAATAAATTCAGCTCAATGAGGAAAATACTTGTGGAAAAGAAAAACGCATGCACGCAAATGCGTGCGCACGCACACACACACACATACGAATACATACACACACAATCATGCAGACTCTTATGTATACAAAACGTTTTCTACACATGTCACGCTAATATAATATTTATTCAGCGTGGAGAGGTTAGCGGGAGATAATACACAGCTGCAGTCAATGGGGATGTAGTCAACAGAGAATAGGGAAACCAAACGCTTACACACACACACACACACACACACACACACACACACACACACACAATACGTGAAGACGTACAATTTTAGCATAGACAAATTTGTGTGCGCTCTTTTCCCCAAACAAAAAGTGAATTGATTTTATATGACTCCTCTTCAGCAGAGGGATTTATTTGAACAAGCTCGAAGTGGCAATGAAAACTGGATGCCCCCCACCACACAAACACACACACACACACGTGCACATGCACACACACACACACACACAGACTCAGGACCCCCGTCCCATCCCATCCACATCCCCCCAATCCCCCCCCATTACACCCCAGTTAAATAAACCTCCCCTTCCCTCTCACTCTCCTTTTTTCCATAAAAATGATTTCTATTCCATCTCTGTCTTTCCTCATTTTCCACTTTTTCTTTCATGTCGTGCGTCGCGCATACACTCCACCTCTCCACCTCTCCTATCTGCCTCCCTGCATTTTTTACACCTCCATCCCTCTCTTTTTTTTCACCCCTTTCTCCCCCATATCGCTCCATAAAACACTCTCTCTACCCGCTGCTTTTTTTTTTTCTCCCTGCGACTCTCCCTCCACTTCCATCCATCTCCTCCTCTCCCTCCCTTTGCCTTCTCTCTCTCTCTCTCTCTCTCTCTCGCTTTCTACTCCCACCTCCTCCTCTCCTCTTTTACCAACCACCACTGCCACCCCCCCCTCTCTCTCTCACAGCCGTTCACTCCATTTTTCTGCACATGAGATTTGCCTAACAATAAGTGGCTCTGCCCAAGGTCAGATAAGAGAAGCACAGCCCAGGAAGCCATAGCCACCATTTCTTTCATCCCCCTTCTTTTCTCTCTCTTTCTCTCACTCTCTCTCTCTTTCTCTCTCTCTCTCGCTCACTCACTCACTCCCTCTCTCTCTCTCCTCACAGCTTTCGAATTATCTCTGCAGCACATAATAATAATTACTGAGGACGGCAACACAGAGATAAGAATGCAGGAGCTGAAATGGCGAGAGAGAGGGAGAGAGAGAGAGGGAGGGATGGCGAGGGAGAGGGAGAGGGAGAGGAAGGAGGGGGGGGTAGGTTGGAGAAACTATAGAAAAGCAGGAGGAAGCGGAGTAGTGAAGGTAGCCTATATTAGAGAGAAAAACTGCGAGGCATGACAGAATAAGGATGGAGAGGCAGGTGACAATGGAGGAAAGGAGCAGCGGGGCATCAAAAGAAAATGGAAATTATTATTAAAAAGGGATAAGACTGGTGGTTTTTCCCTCCCTTATGATTAATATTATCAAAAAAAAAAGAAAGAAAAAAAAAAGACTGGAAATGAGAGGAAGCGACAACATGCGAGTCGGTCGCTCGCAGCCCGGGGAATCTAGACGGATGGTTTAATAGGAGATTAAAATGGTTAAAAACAAAACAAACAAATATAACAGAAAAACGCTTTCTTTTAAAGCTTGAAAACCGTGCAATGAATTTGTGCTCATTCATTGAAATGTTGGGCTGTTTCCAGCAGCCGACACAACCCGGAGGAGAACGCTCTCAGAGCTGCAAGTTCAAGACGCTCTTTCTCCATGTCATTTCCGGTAATTCTGCCCACCATGTCACTTCCTGTCATTTCTATGTCCACTAAGTTACTTTCTGCTATTTCTGTGCCCACTGTGCTACTTCCTGTCACTGCATGTCAATCATGTCACTTCCTGTCATTTTTGTGTCCACCAAATTACCTCTTGTCAGTTTTATGTGTCCACTGCATTACCTCCTTCCACTGTATGTCCGCCATGTTGCATCTGTCACCGTTTGGCGATTATATTATTACCTCCTGTCCTTTTTGTGTCCACCAAATTACTTCCTGTTATGTGTCCACCACGTTACTTTCTTACACCGTATGATCACCATGTTATATCTGTCACTGTATGTCCAGCAACGTACTTCCTGTCACTATGTGCCCACCATGTTACTTCCTGTCACCGAGTGCCAAAATAAATTCCTTCCTGTCGTTTTTTTAAGCATCAACTTTGCTACTTCCTTTCACTGTGTGTAAACCAGGTTACATCACTTCTGGTCACTTCCTGTTTATGTGTCCACCTAATTCTTTCCTGTCATGTTTTTGGGTCCACTAAATTTATTTATTTTTTAATGTGTCCACTATGTTACTTCCTGTTTGTGTGTCCGCCATGTAACTTCCTGTCATATCTGTGTGCCAAACAAATTACTTCCTGTCAATTTTGTGTCTATCATAATACTCCCTGTCATTTTTGTGTCCACCAAATCACTTGCTGTCATTTTATGTGTCCACTGTGTTTCTTTGTTTCACTCTGTCCACCCATGTTACTTCCTGTCACCGTGCTCCTGCCAAATTACTTCTTTTTTTTCATTTACGTGTCCTCCTTTTAGTTTCATGTGGGATCCGCCGTATTACTTCCTGTCATATCCGTGTCCACTGGGTTCCTTCTTTTCTCTGTGTTTCGTGCCACTTCCTGTGTGTGCGCGCCCCTCGGTTGCCGTGTTCAAGATGTCATAATGAAAAATGACCAAAAACAGTTCAGATTTGAAAAGGTATTTCTTATTAAGTCGAGCACTGAGACTATCGACAAGGAGAAGAGATTTTAATCTGCTTTACCCGGCGGTCAGGATTTCTAAACATTTGAAAAGAAGTTATTTTTTAAGCGTGCGGCTGAAACTAGTTGCTAGTTAGCAACCCGCTACCGAGAGGAGACCTCCGGCTGCTGCAAAAATAACGACTTCCGCCTGTTGGGAACGGAAAAAAAAAAATAAAATAGGTGAAGAAGTGTGAAGCTGTTATGGAGCCATGAATTTCAACAAAACCATTCGCCGCCTAAATGTGACAAATCAGCGTTGCGGTAGGAATGCGCCCCTGATCCTGCAAGTGTGTTCGGTATGATTCAAGAAGGGGTGGGCATCCGAGGCAGCCCCGTTGATAATCTGCTGGAGGCAGCGCCGCCAAAAATACTTAAAGGGATATTTTGATATTTAAAGGTAAGAAGTAGCAATCAGGAAATCAAAACAAATTAGGCCTCGGAGGTAATTCGACACTCGGATCCTCCTGTGCTCCAATCCGGACATTAGCTCTTTCGGGCAAACTTCTGCCCGGTGTCGCCAAACCCCGGCGAGAGGGAGCAGCAAATAGACATTAAACAAAGGAAATTGCTTTTTTTCTTTTTAATGCCGGCGTGGGGCTCGGCGCCGTCTCTGCACCTGTGACAATGCAGCAGCGGCAGCGGCTGTCACATCGGACCCGCTCTCCGCGGGGGTCAAATTGCCATTTTTCCACTAGATGAAGTGTCTTCTGGATTGATTATATTTCTGCGATCATCGGGGAGAGATGAGGGGAAGGTAAAAAAGGAAAACGGACAATTTCTCTTTATGTGTCGTCACACCTGCGTGCACGCTCGTCTGCTGAGCCGGACGCTGTGCGCTGGGCCCGAAGCTGCAGCCCCTGCAGTGTCAATCAGAACATACATATTAAGATTTTTTTTTCATTTTTATTTATTTTTGTCGGAAGTTAAAATTATAAAGCGCAAAGACACACGCCGCTCACCTACGTGCACTGCGGGGATGTGAATAGCCGCCTCCGTCCTGATGCGATACCCTCGGCTAAACATCCAATTGTTTTCCAGTGCCTCGCAGAGTTCTCGTATACGCGGGGCGGAAAAATGAAAATAGAACATAATTTGAACATTTCATTGGTTTCAGATGCAGCTGGCGTGGCATCAGAAGTGTTTTATGGAAGGGAGAGTCTCGGCCCTGACGGCGCCGTCACACAATCGCCGTAAACACGAATGTTAATGGTGAATACAGAATCACCAAAAAAACGTGCAGCCGGCCCATCCTGTCGTACTCCCGCTGGCCTGCGGGTGTCACTGTGGGAGCCTGATCCCGACTGCAAGAGGGCATCAGACGCAAATGACGGAAAACGCTCAAGACGCTACGACGTAAACCATTTTTTTTATTTCCGGTATTCAAAAACATAGGTACGTTCAAATCGCAAGTTCTCGAGCAGCAACAGCCATCTCAGTACACAAATAATGTATGACTTTAAAAAATTTATGAGCGCGTAATGATGGTGTAGTGTGACTTTAGTACTGCAATTACACGGTACTGTAGTACTAGTTTTACAAACGAGGGGTTATATGGACTATTTTATTGACGGATTATCAAGAAAAAGTGGAGTGCTGAAGGTGAAAGGCCAACTGAAATGATCCCCCCGGTTCTTCATGAAGCCAACGTCTCGGACCCGTATCTTCTCCCCGTAAGAACAGGGGCGTCCGGCGTATGCCCGTTTATCCGCTGAATTGCGGCAACATCTACATTTGACAGCTTGTCATCGCAGGTGCAGCCAAAAGCAAATATTTACACTGACACACACACACACACACATACGTGCTCTTCACACAGCAGCTGTGGTATTCAGCATCACACCGGTCAACCTACCCCACCTGACCCTTGACCTCCATATCTGAAGAAGCAGGGTGAGCCTTCTAGTCCCCTGAGTTCCTGCTTCCAAACCCCTCCACGCCCACACACTTGCCACCGCAGCCGCCGCCGCCGCCGCAAACCCTACACCCACCCGTCCCTCACCCTCATACTCTGCCCCCCCTCCAACCCCCAAAGGACCTGCTATCAGCTGGGCTGAGCCCTTCTGCACCAGCCTGATATCCACCCCGGACTGGAGGGGGGGTGGGGGGCGGGGGGGGGGCAGGGGAGGGGCGGGCTGGAAGGAAGTACAGAGAGCCGTGATTTACAGTGCGAGACGGAATAAGAATAAGAATCAGCTCTGTATTTCTGTTTGTTGTCCCTGTCTTTGTGTGTGTGGTGTGTGTGTGTGTGTGTGTGCGTGTGCGTGCGAGTGTGTGTCCTTCCTCTCCCTCCGCATGTAGTGATGATTATCGCTAATGTATTATTACTTCAAACGATGGCAGATTAGCCCCCACCTCCCTGTCCAATCCCCCCACCCCACCCCGTCCACCCCTCCTCTTTCATCCCATCTCCCCATCCAGCTGCCGCCCCGGCGTCGCCCCCTCAGAGTGTCGGGTGTAGTAATGCCATTCTGGCCTCCTCTTATCTCGCAACTCAGGCCCTGTCACCCGGGTGACCCATGAACTAACCATCAAGAGGGGAAGAGGTGGAGGAAGAGGGGGAGGGGGGAGGCGGAGGGAGCGGTGGGGTGGGATGGGGGGGGAAAGGGGGGCAGGGAGGTTGAATGGCTGACTGGAGAGCTGACGGAGAAGGAGAAGGGGGGGGGGGGGGCGACGCCGGGAAGTTGAAGAGGAGATCGGCCGAGTGGGTGGTTTGGGAGGAAGGAGGGATGGAGGCAACCAGGAGGTGTTTGTTTCTTTTTTTTAGGAAATGCAAAATAAATAATTTGAGAAAAGAAAGATTTGGCCGAACTCCTGACCGGACCTCACCGCCCCCGCTGGCTGGGCTGCTGCATCGCACCGTGCCTCTGGAACACCAGGGGGCGGTGGAGGTGTGTTTGCGCACCTGTATGCGCCGGTAATACGTTCACACTCGGGGGGTGGGGGAACCCCTGGATCGGGTTCTCGGGGGCTTCCAGCAGGTAAAACGTCCTACGTGACTTTCTCTATGTTCAAAAACAACAACAGAATCCCTTGTTCCGGCACTTGGAGTGACACCGGTGTCTCATTCCCGCTCAGTTTGAACGCAACAACAGATTCTTTCGGAGCCTCCCGAGCTTCGTTCACCGACGCTTTTATCGAATCACAAAAACCTGCATTGTAATCATCTGTGAAGGTGATGAATAGATACGTCCCTTTCGAACACCGCCAAACATCGCCACTCATGCGTTGCCATAATTGCTAAACAATACCTCCACTAGAGGGCAGTGCAGAGTTCAATTCCGAGGTCTTTTTCCAAGGTTCCTCGCGATTATTATACTGAGCCACATTGTCTTTTTTTTTCATGGTGCGCGACACTGCTCCCCCAAGACTCCCGGCGGTACTGCTCCGTTTGCGGCATTCGGCTATTTGTCCATAAGCTCTCTTGAAACATTGAAAATTCGTTAAGAATCAAACACAGGGGACAGACAGATGGCCCAGAGCATATTTAAGGGTGAATGTAGTTCAGTAGTTTTACAAACAAAAAACAAAATGCATCCTCGCGTCAGGATAACGGGTTTTTTTTTTTACCGTTTAACAGTCCGACTGAACTGTTGAAGCATCAATTTTAGCACCATTTGCCCCCTCATTAGACGTCCATCATCTCAACAGATAAACAAAAGAGCTCCCAATCCGTTATTGCTTTCGCCCTGATTGTTGCCACCGCCCGCAGGCACGATCTGTCTCGGCGTAATGAGGACTACGGTTCCACGCCAGGCGAGATGAGGTGTAAGTCACGGACAGCTGACAATACGAAAATGTCCTCGTATGAGAGAGCCAAGTCACGAGGGGTTAACTTTAATGTTCACGTTTAGAACCTTCTATCTATGGTACATCGTTTGAGCCATTGTTTGATACATTTGAAGGGGAAAACCTGCTTCTTTTAAAACGTGCCAGTTCTTTCTTTCTTTCTTCCTTTTTTTTTTCCCCTCAAAGAACCGGGAGGTGAATTCATCTCTGGTGGCGCGATTCCGACGCTATCAGTCCGCCAAACCAATAAGAACAACGGCGGGTGCTTTGCAGTTGAAAAAAGAAGCCAAACTCTTCAAAAATAAGAAAAATATTGAAATTTGAAATAAAAAGGATTTTCTGAGTTTTCTGAATTTTTTTAAATAAATGAATAAATAAATAAGGGCGGTGCTACGGCCTCACAGCAACAAGAGGATAGGCGGTCCTTTTCTGTGTGGAGGCTCTGAGTTCTCCTTGTGTTTACATTGAGATCCATGAGGTTCTTAAAGCCCAAAAACATGCAGGAGGTCCATCGGAGTCCCTAAATTGCATGTAACTTGTGAATAGTAAATGGTTGTGTGTCTTTGCATGTCGTTTGACACAGTGAAGGGTTGTAGGTGTCATAATTCCTCTCCCTTCAGCCGCAGGGAATCTCAAAATCTTTGTACTTAAAAGACTTTAAGACACTTTATAGCCTTGACTTGTTTCTTTGACACTTTATAGGTTTTTTTGTTTGTTTTTTTTTTGTATTTCTTATTCTGTTATACAATGCTGTTTATACGATTTCCTACTATTATTTATTATTGTTATTTTTTACTTGAAACTCTGGCACAGCAATTTCCTTCGACATAAATAAAGTTGTTCTTATTCTTATTCTTATTCTTATTTTTTTTCTTATTGAATGAGAGGGTGAATAGTTATATGTATCTATGGATCTGGCAACCGTTCCAGTGTGATCCATCACCTCTCACCCAATTGCAGCTAAGATAGACTTTAGCCCCCCTACCTTTACCCCGAGCACTATAGCTAATAAATGAATGAATGAATGAATGAATGAATGAATGAATGAATGAATGAACACTTGAGAAAAGAAAGCTGCAAGCAAATGGAACCTCAAAGGCTCTAAGATGTATGGATGGGATATCGGGCCAGAAAGGAATTAATATGGCATTTATTGAGAGGTGATTAAAAATGAAAGAAATTTGTTTTCTTTTTTTTTTTTTGGACCTATTCTCAGTTCGGTCAACACAATCTTTTTTCTCAAATGGAGGGAAGAAAAACGTCCGAGACAATGGAAGCGTCGTCTGGGGAAACGCAAACCTGCCATTTGCATACGCTGCGTCTGATTTGGCGAAAGGCGAGGCTTATCTCTGCGTGTTTTTTATTTTTCTTTTTCCTTTTTTTTTTTTTTTTTTTAAAGCGCGGGGGCCCGCCAGCGGCAGTGACTGTTAACCCCTTCAGAAACGCATCGTTTGGCCGCATTGATTAAAAGATGAGTGAACTTATTATGCATTAAAGCGTCGTGTCAAAGCCCTGGCATGGAGAGATAGAGGCCTTATCTCCTCCTCTACCTGATAAGACACAACATGGCGGGGGAGGGGAGGCGGAGGGGTGATGGAGAGGTAGACGCAGAGCGGCGGGAGGATGGAGGCGGATGGAGGAAGAGGGGAGGGGGGTACAGTATGTTACAGAGCAGGGGCTGCTCAAAGTGAGGACGACGGACCCCCGGGGGTCCTCGAGGGCCTTACAGCGGTCCTTGGGAAAATACAGAGTGCCTAAATTTCCCCTTGAATTTAAGACCGGGGGCCTTAAATAGATGTTCAATGTGTGTGTGTGTGTCTTTGCTCATACACGCACCGACACCTCCATCCGTACACACTGTAAGAAAAGCCCTCAGTACAAAGGAAAAATATTCTTTAGTTTCCTGGCGAAATTGTACATGTGATGTTTTGTGAAGTATTCATTATTAGAACATGAAATACTTTAATACACTCAGTAATTACCACTTCACTAAATATTTTCTTCTCCTCCAGTAGACTTGCACTGCGGACAGCAAAGTAAGAATTTGACTGTACAGGGAAGCACGTTTCTACATTATACATGCAACAATAAACACTTGATCTTAATCCTACAACTTTGTAACTCAATATTATCA
This sequence comes from Fistularia commersonii, assembly GCF_037954325.1. Taxonomy (NCBI): domain Eukaryota; kingdom Metazoa; phylum Chordata; class Actinopteri; order Syngnathiformes; family Fistulariidae; genus Fistularia; species Fistularia commersonii. The sequence continues at coordinate 13,652,446 of NC_141292.1, read as the reverse complement.
TTTCATTTTTTTTGTAACAGTGCAAGTTTTTATCTCCTAATGCAATGTTTTTTTCGTGTGTACTGGTGTGTATATATTGTGCTGCAGGTTTTTCCCGAGGCTTCATGTCACACTCGTACTCCAAATATTGCGTCTCTTTTCACTCTCTTGTCATATTATGACCTTTTCGCGTTATATTTCCAGTGAGATCATGTAATATTTTGACTGTAATACTGCGACACGCGATACTACCACTTTTCTTTGTACGATTACAGTGTTTTGTTCTCTGGCGGTATTGGGTTCGCGATTCTCCGGTCCCGGCGGAGGTGAGCCGGTTTATCCTCCTTCTCCCGCTCCTTCAATCTCTCCACCGGTGACAATGAAAGAAATAGAAAATAAACTTTTCTTCCTCTGTGGCGGAGGTGACATCACCCTCTTTCTCCTTGTTTGCTGCACTCCTTTTTTCTCTCTCTTGCTCTCGATCTGTTTTCCTATTTTCTTTTCGACTGGCCGATGAACCCCCTCCCCTTTCTCTCTCTCCCTCCCTCATCCACTCTATCGCTCTCACTTTCACTCTCCCTCACCCCATTTCATTTTCTTCCTACCTGCCTCTCCTTCTGTCCTTCTCCCTCATTCCCTCCCTCCTTTCCCTCTTCTCCCCCTCCCCTATTTCAATCCTTCTCCCCCCTTCTCTTTCCCTATATCCCCCCCCACCTCCATCTCCCTCTCACTCTTCTCACTCCACATCTCCACCTTGGTCTCCCTCTCCTCTTTCACTCTCCTCTCTCTTCCTCAATCTCTGTTTCCTTCTCTCTCTCCCACTCCCCATCCCCTATCCCCCCTCCCTCGCTCTTTCCCTCCTTCTCTCCTCTTTGAGGGGAGGTCACGGGGGAGACAATGCAAACACAGGCCGTCTGAATGGAGAATGAGAAAAGGACAGCTGTTTGAGATGACAACGATGGCTGTTAAAACGCAATCTGTCTCTCTTCCCAACGGCCTGTTGCCATCACACACACACACACACACACACACACACAAGGGCGCACATAGTCATCTTTTCACCGAGGCCACGATGTCACAGCGACACTCCCAACTGTCAAATATAGGTGTGACACACACACACACACACACACACACACACACACATGCACACAGACATATGTAAATGCACATGCTCTGCATAATGTGCAGAGACAGGGGTGTGAACGTTGACAACATGGTGAAATAGATCGCTGCTACAGTTCAGTACGAAATAGCTGAGATGACACACAGGCACACGCACGTGCACACACGCATGCGCTGTTCGCCTTTTTTTTTTTTTTTTTTTTTTTTTATACTTTATTGGTGTGAAAAACTGAAATATCCTAATTGAACCATGACGAAATTATCCGAAATCGGACGGAAAATTACTTGAAATGTGGTGACGGACATTTTTCATTTTTATCCAGAAAAGATAAAGTTTTAAATCAAAATAACCATCAACCCACCCCCCCACCCCCCAAAAAAATCGACAATGGCCGCGAATTAACTGAAAAAAATCACCAACCCTGGAATTAGTTGCAAATTTCTTCCAGAAAATTGGCCGAAATTGTTGAAAGCTTTAATAGCGCCTGTCTTTTTTTACATAAGCTAAGACTGTGCCTTTGGGTCACATGACAGCAGGCGGGGAAGCTGATTGGACGAGTGGGCCTGATGAGTTACCGAGGCACAGGTGAGCAGAGAATATAAATATAAATCTGCGGGTTTGAATCGACTGGCAAAGGGAAACAAATAATACCAAGAATTTCAAACTGTAAAAAACATTACAGATCTGAATTATGATGAAAATTAAATGGTTGGAGTCATTTCTTAAAAATTTTGTGTCGCTTTGGTGTAATTCAGTGCACATTTTCAATTTGTTTTTTTATGTTTCTATATTATTTATTACTAGTAGTTCAAGTACAAGTAGTTGTCAGTGTGTTTCTGAGTAGGTTGCATATTTTTCAGTAATTTGGGGATATTTTTTTTTTTTAGTAATTTATATCTTCAAGAAAGTTAACATTTTTTAGGGTATTTTCTAGGACTATGATGCATATTTTCAAGATGCTTGAGTGATTTATCACTAATTTTCATTCTTTTGTAATATTATTTCCCATTTTAAATCAATAGGGGGAGATTTCTGAGTAATTTGTTGCGTGGTTGTCGTTTATTCCTATGGTAATTTGGGGGGAATTTCAGGTGGATTTTCACTGATTATTGAAATTATTGTTTTGGGTTGCTCTATTTTAGGTACTTTCATGTTTGTTTTTCAATTTGCTTTTGTAAAGTCAGCTGTCAAATTGCTTGAGGATCTGCATGATTTTCCTGATTTTATTTTTTTTTAATTATCGCAACTAAATTAGAGAGAGAAATGATAAGTCGATGTTAGAATACCAGAGGAGACCAATTGTGTTTAATGAAAAATAAACAAAGTCATTAATAGACTCCAGTGCAATAAAGGGGACAAACGATGCATTTACTGCATGTCAGGAGAACACAATTTAAAATAAACATTTTTGAAATGTGCAAAAAGGAGAAATCAAATGAAATAAAAAAATACATGAGTCTCACTTCAAATCAATGATATGATGATAAAATAGCAATAATACCACAAGGCATAAAAAAAACCCAAGGTATAGTAGAAATGAGTTTTTAAGAAAACAGGGGAAGACTGGAAGCAAGAAATCTCAGGAAACAGTCATGTGTGTGTGTGTGTGTGTGTGTGTGTGTGCATGCTTGCGCGTGTGCGCATGTGTGTTGGCAGTATCTCTGGCCTCACACTCCACTGACAGCAGGAGATAAACACAGGCCTGTATTGACCATATGATTTATCAACATGAGTTTCACCCCCATCCTCTAGTGCTGCCCCCCTCCACACACACACACACACACACACACACATGCATGCAAGCACACACACACAAGCACACACCAGTCATTAACTGTTAGAATGCACCAATGAGGAAGAAAGAGAGCGACAGGATGGAGGTGAAGGGGCTTCATACCAGCAGACACAAAAGGAAGGGGAGAAACAAAGACGGCGAAGGACAAAGAGTTGGGCGTCATGTGCACACTTGTTTTAATTTTTTGCAGCAGAGAAAGAAACAGGAAACGCATCTGGAAGTTTTCCAAAGTAAAAGAGCTGCAAAAGTTCCCCTTGGAAATATGTCAGAAATCACAAGGGAAGGAAAGCAATGTATAGGAAAAATTATATGTATTTTTTTTTTTTAGGAAGGGGGCTACATTTCTGAAAATAATGGAAGAATGACATTGAAAATTCAATGCACGTGCACGTGGATGCGCACACACATGCAGACACTCATGAATTAACAGGTTCATTCGGTTGTGGGTGCAGGAGGAGGAGGGTGGTGGAGGGAGGGCTGTTCTGATGTTCACACCTTGACTCCTCCTTTCCTTCTTTCCTTCCTTCCTCCTCTTCCTTCCTCGTTTCCTTCCCTTCCCTCATTTCTTTCATCTGCCACTTTGATCGAGATTTGGGGCAGAAAAAAAAAGGTGCCAGACATCCGAACAAGACAAGAGACTCACCCTGCTGGAGATGGATAGAAGTAATGAGTGGGTGTGTGTGTGTGTGTGTGTGTGTGTGTGTGTGTGTGTGTGAGAGAGAGAGAGAGAGAGAGAGAGAGCAAGATAGGGGGGAGTGGCTGTGGATCTGGTGGCTTGTTTACTTCCTGTTTGGCCCATGTTGATCGTCCCCCCTCTGACCTGGTGCTGCCTGATGACTTTGACTTCACAAACAAAATCACATGACATGACACACCAGCCAATCAGAGGAGGCGAAAAAAGGGGTGGGGGGTCATGTGATGCTTCGAAAAATATTTGCAGCGTCCTTTCTGGGGGGCACAGAGACGGCAGCATGGCCTTCTTTTTTTTCCAACTTAATGTTACTAAAAACCTAGTAAACTCGGAAAAATTGACCGACAGTTTCGCCAAAAAAAAGACAAAAAATGAAAATCAAAATTAAGTTAAATTAAAGAAAGAATTCCTCCTTTTGAAATTTGCAGAAACAAATTCATGAATTAGTTAAAAAAAATCTGTATTCTTAAATTAGCCAGGGATTAACTCGGCCCCTCGAGAGTGACGTGCCAGACACCGGCGCCCACGTCACTCTCAACGCTAAGGTAACAAACAGGTCACAAATAGTAGGTTTTAGCTCACCACCACCCACGGTGGAGAGAGTGAAAAAAATATATATATATAACACACTCCATAAAATTACATGGGAAAAAAACTCCTTACCAGCTTCCTGAACATGACCAGAAATCACAAAAGAAACAAACTGCGTTAAAAAAAGAATCAAAACGATGCAGAGAAACCAAAACAGCACAGGGATCAGCGGTAAGAGGAAAACGTAGAGTTTTTTTTCAAAGATGCCGTTTATCTTAAAATCTTGACCTACAACCAAGTGTAAAGGGGCTGACCCCCCCCCCCCCCCCCCCCCAAGCCTTCGTGGGGGGCATGTCATTGTTCGCCCACGTCGTCACTAAAACTGACGCCTCATCAGCAGCGAAGAAAAGCCGTCCAGGGGTTGATTCTATTTTTGTGTTAAATAACGGCAGCTTATCCGTTCCTGCACACACTGCGTATTGATCAGCGGCGTTTTTTAACAGACTGCTGCGAGGTCCATTAACCTGCGCTGATGACAAAGCATTAGGAGACAAATGTGTCCCCTGGGGGCCCGAAGAGGAGGAAGGGGGGGTTCAGCAGACGACACGGATCTGCTTCTTTTATTCAAGGAATAATGACTTTAAAGAAAAGGTCTTATAATGGGCAGCTGTCTGTGGAGTTTCTTTTTTCTAATAATATACAACTAAATAATTAGCAAGGTACGATTCTGGCGACATTCAAATGCATCCAAAAAAAAAGCAGAATCCTGGCTTATGCATTTTTTTTTTTTGCCTCCTTTTGTTTACATCTGAATGCGCAAACCTCCCTTTTTAAAACTCTTCGTTTTGAAAAACACACCATGAGAGCAAAATAAAAGAAGCAGACCAGGTATATTTTCATCGCAACCCATAATAATGAGAAGTAGTGCTTTTGTTCCTATTTTTCCCCTATGTCTTGTCAACAGCGAGCTAGTCAACAAAAATGAAAATCAGAAACCCTGAAACTCTATCACGTGACAAAGCAGGTACAGTAGAACCTCGGCTTATGAATTTTAATTCATTCTCTGGCTCAGTTTGCAAAACCAAATCTATTTTTCCCATTGAAATCAACGTAAATCCCATTGATTTGTTTTCCAGCCTCAAAAAACACAACAATATCTTTTGAAACTTTTTTAATGGGTTTATTTGTGACAAAAATTCAGAAAGGAATTAAAGATAACCTTCATTATGACCGTGTTTCTGGTGTTCTTTCGCTTCTTGACAGCACTCTGTGTTTTTTTCACAAAATCAACATGCAAAAGTGAAGCCTTTTCACATATGAGACCCTCATTAATGCTATATCGAGCAAGCTGTATTTCATTAATCTAAACTAACAATCACTTTTCTACCTCTTCTAAGACTTTAGACCTTTGCTTTGTTAAAATAGTCACCCCTTTAACCACATTAGCTGTCTTAAGCGCATCTTGGTTCTTCAGGATTGCACAAATGGTTGACTTTGTTGTGTTGCTTGGCGAGATCTGTAACACGAACTCCACTCTCACGTTTAGCTATTATTTCCGGCTCAGATGTAATTCTTAACTTTTTTCTGAACACCAACAGCACTAGCAGGCGAAAAAAAGCATAAAAAAAACATTATAAGACGAGAACCCAGCCATGAATTATATAAAAAACACAGAGAACCATGCACGACTGCCGATGCACTAAAACGCATAAAGTCCGCAAGTTTCTTGCGTGTTTGTGCACCAAAACTTTTTTTAGAGCTTGATTCAAAATTTGGTCGAAAACTCCGATTTGTTTGTGATCAGGGGTGAGGTTTCACTGTAACTATGTGTTATATCGTGATTATAATTATATTACAATCCCGCACCCTGTAATAACAAATGAACGCACATTTGTGCTTCCCCCACCTGTTCTGTCATCCTATCAATAGCAGACTATGAAAATCAGAAAGCCTTAAACTTTGGCACAAGACGAAATAGGCTAGTTTGCGTTATACTGTGATAATAATCATGTAATAACAATTCTCATAATATAAATCAATGCACATTTGCCCCCCGCACCTCCTCCGCTGATCTTCTAGAGCTCGGGACTGAAGGTGGCCATGAGGAAGGAAGCGTAAAAGGAAGTGCACCTGCATTAACGACAAAGTCATTAACATTTGAAAGTGGCGTGGACGTAAACTAGTCTGGAGACTCTTGAGACTCTCCTGCGGAGACAGGAAATGCAAATGTTTCTCCTTCGTCTTCTTTCTTCGTCTACTTCTTCACCTTTACGATAATAATCAACGAAGGCCGCGCCTCCAAGGCTACATCTCGGCCATTACACCTCCACCTCCCCAACTCACGTCGCTTTATTTGATGTATTTTCAACAATGTCACCGTGCCCCTGCCCTCCCAGCACCCCCCCCCCCCCCCATCCCCTATACAGCGCTGTTACCTGACAAAACTGTGAAAATAAGTCATAAAAAGAAGCAGGCTATTGTAGCTTACCGTCATCCGGTGTGTATAAGTGTGTGTGCGTGCATATATATGTATATATATCTATATCTATATAGTCAGAGAGCAAGACATTTACGAGGTGAGTTGGGTGCTGGTGCAGAAAGTCGTGGATGAGCTGACTCTGCAAGATAAAAAGAAAAGGCTGCGCAGTCATTTATTGTTTTTTTTTTTTTCTTTTTCTTTTTTTTTTTTTTTTCTTCTCTCCCCCTGTTGTTGCAGTGGCAGAAACTCAATTTGCGCCTGTGGCGGCCATCAGACAAACACAACAATGCACCTGCCCTCCTCACACCCCACACCCCCACTCCTTGTCATCCATCCACTTCCCTTCGCTTCTTTCCACGCCGAGGCCGAGGGAAGCCATGTTGTCTCTACCAATATCGGCCGTAAGCACCGGGGAGCGAAAATATATTTTTTTTTTGTATCGCTTTCTGTGCTTAAAAAAAAGCCTCCCCCCTCGACCCGACCCGCCTCTCCTGCCCCGGACTCCTCCACCTTCCATCCTGAGGAGTGGGCTCCTTTTCCAGCCTCCCCTATTTGCCCATCAGATTTCCTCCCTCCATAATTACCACTTATTAATTTTAAATGAGAGCCCTGGCACGTTGCATGGCTTTAATACAGCCTGTTAATATAAGAGGTAATTTATGGGGTGTAGGCGCAGGACGGCGGGATGATGGAATGAGTGTCGTCCATCACGGAAATCATTAGAGACGGCCAAGCTTCTCTTCTTATTCCCTCCCTTTTTTCTTTTTTTTTCCTTTTTTCCCAGGGAAAAAAAAGGGGGGGGGGGGGGGCTCACGCCTTGAAGGCGGCCCGAGCGTCTGGAACAATCGCCGCCGTGACGTGACGATGAGGCGGAAGTTGGGAGCAGGTAGGAGGCGAAGCGTCTCCTCTTTCCCCTTTTGCACCCTTGCTGTCCTTCCTACCTTACCTCCTCTCTCCTCTCCATTCCCAGTCTTTGTGTTTTGTGCCCCATTTCAAAGCCTTTTCAGAGGCTGAAGTGGCGCTTGGCTACGCTGAAGTGTCTTCACTGCTGCGCCCGAGCCTTCAATTCACCCACCGTGTGTGTGTGCGTGTGGTAGTGGTGCTGGCGTGTGTGTGTGTGTGTGTGTGTGTGTGTGTGTGCCAGAGCCTGCAATTCACCAATTTCACCGCTAATTAGCCCACAAAGGCTACCGGCAGGGAGGAGCAAGAGCAGGAGGTGGAGGACTGTGGAAAAAAAAAGGGTTGGGGGGGTTGGCATGTGCGGGAGGTCCGGGCCCGAGGGTTGGGGCTGTCGGGTAGGGGGTGGGGGGGCACAGCTGAGACACATGGCAAAGGACCAGAGAGACGTGTGTGTGTTTGTGTGTGTGTGTGTGTAGTGGTATGATAGCAGAGCGTATGTCTTCCTCTGTCCCTGTCGTCATGGATCCTGTCCCTCTCTCTCTCTCTCTTTCTCTCTCTGTCTGTTCGGGCTGCAGCTGCAGTTGGGCGGGTCTTAACTCCCGACGCCGGTCCTGGCGGGCCCGTGGGTCCTCCCGCAGCGCCCCCTCCTCCCCGTCGCTGGCACCGACCGCTGGGCCGCTGCCATGGCGCTGCCTCTCCCTCCTTGCAGCCGCTGCCAGACTGAGAGGGTTTCCGCTGGCAACGGCCGCAAGGATGGGAAAGAGCGTTCGGTGGGAAGGAAGAATGGAAGGAAGGATGTAGAATAGGTACCTATGGCTAAGTGGGTAGCTAGCCAAGGAGCTACTTGGCAAGGGAGGGAGTAGTAATTAGATGGGAGGGTATTCAGGTAGGTGGGAGAGTGGCAAGTAGCCAATGAAAGGAAGGATGGAAAAGAAGTTATGTGGCTACTTGGCATAGCGGCTTAGTAGGAAGGTAGGTAAGGTGCAGAGCGGTGTGATGGCAGCGTGCATGCCTCGCTCTCTGTCGTCACAGATCCCATCTCTCCCCGCAGCCGCTGTCGGGTGGGTCCACACAGGCCCCCGGGGTTCTCCGGCGGCGCCCGCTGGCACCGGCTTCTGGTCCGCCGCCATTGCACCCCCCCCTCGCGACCGCTTCCGCCGCCGCTGCCAGGCTGGGAAGGTTTCTGCTGGCGGCGGCCGCCAGCGTGGGAAATAGAGTTCGGGAAGGAAGGAAGGAGAGTCTGGTGGAGATGGAGGGGAAAAATGTACGGGAGCGAGGGAAGAAAGTGGCTAGGAAAGAAGGTTGGGGATACCGGGAAGTAGGGAGTAAAGTGACTGGGGTTCAGCCTTTTCATGTGTCGTCTCATATCAGCAAATGTAAATTAACACATTATTTTTGATACCCCATAATAAGTCACATTATGTAATCATGTCGTTACACATCCCGCAAACCTTGCCAGATGCTAGTCGAGCTAATTACCACGGCGTGGCTGAATGGGGCTAAAAACAGAGACATCTCTGATCGCACCTGTCAGTCATAGAACCACAGCGGATAGAGTGCAAGTTTTAGCATGATGCTAACATCTCAAATAAGCTCTCTATCACTCTATGACAAAATATGATCAATCTTTTTTTAAAACTATTGAAATAACCCTGACATTGTTTATATCTTGTCAAGAAGCCTGGAGGGGGTTTGAAAAAACAATGTCGGTGTCAGGGTTTTGATAACATAACGGTGTCATTACACTGTTATAGGTTTGTTTTTGTATAATTTTCCTTACGTTTGAATTGTACGTTTTGTGTTCGGATCTAACTGGAAATGCTGCTCTGATCAGGAATCCTTGGTGTGTTTGTGCACGTGCACAGGTTACTCTTTGCCAGAGGTTGCATTGGTACCAGACGGGGCTGTCGGGGAGGTGGGGGGGGGGGGGGGGCACCCTGGCACTCGGCCGGCACATGGAGTTTTTCCAATGTTACTGTTTTTTTTTTGTTTGTTTTTTTTTTACCCTATTCTGTCCAATTACACATGCACTCTTCATGGCGTGTGCACGTGTCTGTGCATGTACAAACAGAGGAGCACGCGGGTCGTATCTCACATCAACATCATCATTGCTTGCTCGCACTTCAAGAAATGATGTTGAAGGAAGGAAGGAAGGAAGGAAGGAAGGAAGGAAGGAAGGAAGGAAGGAAGGAAGGAAGGAAGGAAGGAAGGAAGGAAAGAAGGAAAGAAGGCATGGGTCCATCATGGTGAAGAAGGATCTGAGCCGAAAGGAGAAGCTCTCGATTTTTGGTCGATCACCGCTCCCGCCCTCACCTGTGGTCACGAGATATGAGATGGCAGATACAAGCGGCTGCAAAGACCTTCCTTGCTGGGTGTCATTCCAGGAACCAGCTTCTTCCGGGGAACCTTTTGGATTTGCGTTCCAACAGGCAGTGAAGGACCACAGTAGGGAGCGGTTTGAGGCAGGAGTCTGCAATGTATCTTTAGAGCCACGCTCAAAAATAAACCACCGAAGAAGAAGAGGAAGAAGCCACGGACAGCGCGGAGGGTGATGGTGCTTTGGCATGGCGGAAATAATAATCACAGACTATCAGATGGGTGTTTTTATCTTCTTCCTGCGCTGCTTCACCTTGTAAAAAACCCACGCCATTATGTAACTGTATATTTATTTTGGTGAAAAATTAGAGAGACCTCAGACTTCTTTTTGTGTCCAAAAGTCTCCACAGTCTGCAAGAAGTATCCGGTAATGTGCGTGGCTTATAAATGTTACCAATCACTAAGCACCTCCGCATATGAGTTCCTATGGATCTTTCCTCAAAGCAGGAGTTTATGGTTCTGGGACAGGGGTGTCAAACTCAAATACACAGTGGGACCAAATTCAAAACAGGGACAAAGTCGTGGACCAACATTGAAATCTATTGAAAAAAAACTTCCTCCAGATATAATAAACCTTTTTATATAGACCCAAAAAAGTTTTGCCTAAAACCTAAATATGGAACAAGCATAGCTTAATACTATACAATATATAATTTAATATTGCACACATGTGAAATCCTGTTTTCTGCCAAAGTAGCAGGGTATTAGCATAAGGTCGCTATAACTACTGTACACAGAGGAGAGGGCGTTTATGGGTCCTGTTGTGATTTTCGTGCTAAAACACCAGCAGAAAATTCTGGGATTTGTAGAATTAGCAATACATGCACTGTAGACTATACAGTGCTTGCTTTAGCTCTAATACTCATTTGGTATGGCTTTCCGGGCCAAACATAATTACAGTGCGGGCAAAATTTAGCCCGCAGGCCAGAGTTTGACACCTATGTTCAAGGAGCTGAGGTCCATGGTCTGCTTTCCCAGTGCGGTAAGAAACAGCCCTATATCTGAAAAGGTTCCTGGAAATGCAAAAACTTCCTGCAGTGCGAAAGCTGGTGACATCTCTCAGTTGGATCGAAACGCCTCAGGATTCTCCCCCGCCGGCAGAGCTGGACCTTGCGGACTAGCAGGGAGGATGTCTGGGTCTCTCTGCGCAGCCTGCTGCCCTCGTGACCTGACCCGGGATAAGCGGCGGTGGACGGATGGACGGATGGATATGGAGGTAGGAAAGGAGCGGCCTGTGTGTGAGAGAATGTTGGTATTGAAGCACATTCTAACAAAATAACAGTCAGTAGGTAGTTATCGTTGTCCGGTGAGATGTCACAGCCACCGCTCAACTGCCTAGTATCGTCCGGACAACGCCTGGGAGTGCAGACATGACGGCGCCCGGGTCCTCCAGATAAAACACTGGCCCGCGGATCGATCGGATAGACGGATAGATAATCAATGAATCGTATCTAAATGTCCGTTTAAACAGACCAACTTGAAGGGTCTGGGTCTGAAAGTGAGCGATGGCTTCTTCATCCTCCTCCTCCTCCTCCTCCTCCTCGACTCCCATTCCTCCTCCACCTCCTCCTCTTCCTCCTCGCCGCTGATGGATTAAAGTTCTGGACAGGTTTCAGCCTTATTGATTTCACCTGCCATTGCTGCTCACATCAGCGTGCGCGCTGGTGTGTGTGTGTGTGTGTGTGTGTGTGTGTGTGTGTCTGTCATGCTAGTGTGTGTGTAAGTGGCTAAGCTAATTTCAGCAGAATTGATGGCATCTTTACAGAAACGTCTTGTCATTACAGTGCATTCCAACAAAAAAAAGACCTAGTAATGACTATGATTAACCCCCGACAAAGGTTGAAGCTACACAAAAAAAATATTATAATAACCTAAAAAAAGCATATAATAACCTTTCTGAAATTTTCCAAAAAATTCAGAGGCCAGCAATAAAAATGACATGAATAATAAAAATTATAATTACAATAAATAATTATAAAAAATTATAGATGACCAATAAACGAGGAATCACCTGGTATGTTAATGGATGAATGAATTCATTCACTCATGCCTCCATTTTAAATAAGTAGATAAATCAATTATAAACTAAATAAATATTTTTTCATTATTCATATAACACAGAACCCCTGAAAAGAATGAATAGATAAAGGAATGAAATAAAAGGACTGATTGAATGTTGACATCAGCAAGAGGAATCCATTTGCAAATTGAGATCGAGCCATTTCTTTCGTATTACAAACATTTAGTTTCAGTGCGTCGTCTCCTGAGACGCCCTGTTACCCCGGCGATCTATTTTCAGTTCTGATTTTAAAGGATACTCCACCGCTTTTCGTCTTAAAAATAAATGAATAAATAAATAAATAACTGGCGGCGCCACAGTGACTGGAGCCTGACCTGCGTGTGGCCTCCAGTGATGCTCGAGGATGAGTAGATACTCATCGCCACGGTAACCGGGGGGGAAGCGGTGTTGCTGCATTTGTTTATGCCCAACTATTGTCACTGAAGACATATTTACTAGATATTGCGTAACCATTTGTATCAAATGTTTTTTATTGTCTTAAAACATAATTGTAAGTATTAAACAAAATCAAATATTAAGAATTAATATTTGCGATGCAGTTTACTCCGGCTTTATGAGGAAATGCCCTACAAGTGTTGCTTTTGAATCAAAAAGACAAATGTCATGGAAATTTTGAAAATTCAGCAAGAAAATCTAAAAACAAACCTTTCAAATGACCTGAAATTCAGAAAAAAAAAAAGTGGCCCAAACAAGAATTTTGACAAATACGCTTTGCTGCTTGAAAATGTGCAAAACTTGAGGATTTATGAAAAAAATAAACTCCAAAAGATTGAAATAGTTGTGTTCAAGGCTTTTTAAAATTTGATTGCAAAATCTGAAATGTATCATAAAAGACCACAGAACCATCTTCCAATCTTCTCACATTCTGTTTCGAGAACTTAAAAGTGGTCAAACGTGAGGCCTTTCGGCCTCTTTGATTGTATTTCTTCTCCACAGCCACTTCCTGGTTAAGCGATGATACTTTATCTGAAGGACCATGTTTTTTTTCCTCACCTTCCAGAGTAGTCAACTCAAACAGGCCTTGAAAACCCCGGAAGGGTTAAAAGCAGTCAAGTCACGTTCGGACACTTTTGTTTTTTTTTTTCTTTTTGTAATTTACTAATTATTCACGATTCCACCTCCCCCGTCGCCCCTCCCCCGCCACCCTTTTATTAGATAACCAACCGATAAATAACAGTCTGTCAGCACGATAACAAGGTCAATTCAAAACCAGGGCTGACCATCAGCGGCCATGCGCCCCCCCCCCCCCAACACGCAAACACACACAAACACACCCCCGCCCACCCACCCACCCCCCCAGCGGTGCCAATCTAAAGCGTCGCATCAGTTGCTGGCAGTGACGACCTCCACGCTAATGAACAAAACAAGGCAAGAGAAAGCAAATGAATATGAATGAAAGGCAAATCTATCAAAAAACACGCCTCCTTTAAATAACCCCCCCTCCTCCCTTCATTCCCTCCTGTGCTGCCCCACCCCCCCACCCGAACCCCTAGCCCCCCCAGCCCCCTTTCCTGGTATATTTTATTCTCCAACGCGTGGTGAATTTAATAAATATATGCAAATGTGTGCTGTGGAACATGACGAGTGTAAATCAGGCGAGGATGTTCTTTGAGCGCCGCCGAGATTGAGGCTGAGAGCTGACCCCGGGTTAATCATTTTTCACTTCCCTATCGCATTCAATTCTGTTGCCTGCGCGCGCGCGTGTGCGTTTGTGTGTGTGTGTGTGCGTGCGCGCGTGCATACGTGTACTACAATGACGGCCAAGTGTGCGCTTGTGTGTGTGTGTGTGTGTGTGTCTTTGAGTACATATGCAGGCATTCATTATAAACTTTGCGCACGTGATTTATTTACTTTCAAATTTATGCAAAAGTGATGTCGGGACTTTGGGGGAAAAAAAAGTGAATTTACTTTTCTGCAATTTTAAAAAAACATTTCTTTTTATTATTATTATAATGATTAGCGATTTTTATTTGCAAAAATTTCTGACCAAAGCGAGACCAGGTTTCCGCTCTGACCGCACCTGTGATTTTTAAAAGGGGGATACGTAGCTGCGATCAGAAGGTCGGACATCTAACAGGGCCGCGTTCTCAGGCGCAAAAAAAGCAAAAAAGCAGGTGACACCGCTTTGAGCCGCCGGCCCTTTTTCATTTATTTCTTTCCCACCGCAGCAAATGATCTCCTTCTAATCCAGGTTAAACCCTAATCGTCACGCGGCTCACGATGTTTGTTTCCGTCCCTTCCCGCCTCCTGTCGGCCTGTAGTTAAAGATGGCTGATTGGGAGGTAAACAACCGCCGTGCTAAAATGCTATCAGCGTTCTAACTGCACCAGGTGTGTGTAATGATGTCGGCCCCCCGCTATGGCGCGTAATTACTCGTCGTGGAGCGCCGGCCGGCGAGGAGCTCGCACGTCGCTCTGCAGTGTGACGAGGCCCGTCACACGTGGAGACGAGCCCCGACGACAGAAAACGTAAATTAACTTGAAAGCGTGTCTGCGGTTTATAAGTCCTTCGGCTCCGTTGCACAACGTAGACAGGAAATCGTCAAGATATTAAAAATTCCCTGAGAAATCGTACATAATCGCAGTGCACAAGAGCTGACCTTAAAACCAGAGATAAATGACAAAAATAAGCAAAAAATTAACCAAATTGCAAAAACATGAGGTTATTGATTTGAGCCTGATAGGGCCGCTTTTCTGTGTGGAGTCTACATGATTTCCCCGTGTCTGCGTAGGTTTCCTCTGGGTTCTCTAGGTTCCTAACAAAACCCATGCAGGAGGTTCACTGGAACCTCTTAAATTGCCCAGAGGTATAAATAAGTGACTGAATGGTTATTTGTCTCGATATAACACATGCGTGAGAGAGTGAATGGTTGTCTGTCTCTATATTTGGCCCTGTGATCAAATGGCGACTGGTCTAGGGTGAACCCCATTGACAGCGGGGATAAGCTCCATCCCCCTGTGACCCCGAGTGCAGGATAAGATAATGAATGAATAAAACCGTGAGAATTCAATTAATGATCTGCACGTTATTTTTATAGACCTGTATGAAATTATCAATAAATAGGCAAAAGGACCAAAAAATTGTATGAAAATTAGCAAAACAGAGAGTAAAAAGCAAGATGTAATTCGCATTTGAGGGTCTTTGTTGCCTTGGCAACAGAGGAGCGCAAAAACTACCCAACCAACGACTGATGCTGGTGACGATACAAATATCATCAGTCCAAGTGCTCTTTTTATTTTGAATGGATAATTATCTTTTTCCCCACATTTTTCTTTTGAAAAATGAATTTGCTGTTTGTTGTTGATTTTTTGAAAAAAAAAAAAATTTAAATCAGCCTAATAAATGTTAAAAATAAAAGGTGCGGGCTTTGAAGGTAAAGGTAGATTTTTGCAAAAAGAGCACATAATAGCATGGCCCCATATGACATTGTACCCTCAAACATGGACTGTCTGATAAGCAGCGTCAGAGTTTGTCACAAGGTAAATTATTTAGGTAGAGCGAGTTTAGGGGAAGTTTAGGATCCACAAAGTACAATGTCCTCATCTGAGGACATTGTGATTAACTCCAGTCATTTACTGGTGCCTTTGTGTTGACAGTCATGACATGTTACTTGCAGTTGAAAATGATCACAACTAACTTTTAAGTACACATTTTAGTGCAAATGATGAAGAATTACGTTATTTTGTATGATTCTTTTGCCGAAACACAACCATATACTCACACACACAAACACACAGAGTAACTGCACATTTCGATAGGCATTCTCCTCACCCTGATTGAGAATGTAGGATTTTGTGATTATTCATCTTTGCGCATGAGATTAATGGTTTTCAAAATAATACCCCTGCTACCAGGTTTTGGTTCCTTCATACGTCTCGACCTCCTGCAGAACCTTTTATTACCCTGGGGAACTATAGCAGGAACCAGCTGTGAGCAACGCACTCAACGCTAACACCCTTTTTACACAGTTAAACTTTTACCGGAAAAAGAAAAAAAACGCCCCTGTCTAATTGAAACCAAGAAACTGCGGCATTTGTTTGGAAATCTGTTGCCATGGTGATCACATACCACAGCGTGACCCTGAAGCTGCTGTCTTCAACCCAAACATACAGACAGTTAGCATCCGAAGCATCCTATAGCTAACAGGCCAGCAACTAGACAGAAAACCAGAGTTTTGGGGGAAGGCCTGAAGCATCACATAATCCTTGGCAATCAGATGTGATAGTGACTATTACTTCTGAGTTACTATGGTAAATAAGATCCCTCTGGGATGTCTCGTAAAAATGATAAATGATAAACGATTTTCCAAATGTGAAATCATTAACTTTTCGAACTAACTAACTTCTCTAATGCGTTTTCTCCAAGACTCATCCATCCATCTATTATTCTACACTTGGGGTTGTGAGGGACGCTGAAGTCTATCAGGGCTGCTATTGGGCGAGAGGAGGGGCTCATCCTGGACGGGTCACCAGCTAATCGCAGGGACGTCCGAGACCTGATTTTCACATTTGTGACACCATGTCTTTTTTCTTGTCACATAAGGAGTTTTCTCGTCAGCCCGAGATCATGATTTTACATCTCGGAAAATTACCACGGTGGACTCCGGTTGTGCGGGAAAACGTTCTTTGGAATGCGGAACGCATGATGTTATCATGATGTGGAGCGCATGATGTCACGAATCGGCCGCCGCTCACTTTTGGGAAAAACAGAAGGACTCTGAACTCAAGAACAACAACAACAACAATTGGATGAATCAAAATACACAGTGTAATTTGATTAGTTCAAGATCATTTGGGATTATTTTGGAAATTTTGTATTTCAACGATGTGATGTTGTTCACACAATGTGTTACTACTCATTTATTTTTTGAATTCTTTGGGCGGCTGTGGCTCAGTTGGTGTCCCTCAAAGTGGAAGGTTGGCGGTTACATGCCCATTCGATTACCATGCTCTGGATAGCCTTGTTGTTGCTGTGTGTGTGTGTGTGTGTGTGTGTGTGTGTGTGTGTGTGTGTGTGTGTGTGTGTGTGTGTGTGCATATGTGTGAAGGAGTGAATGCTATCTAGTGTAAATCCCTTTGAACCCGCAAGATGTGAAATTGCTCTACAATGATTGAAACTATTTACCATTTTATCCTGTAATGGAAAAAATTAAATAATCTATGGTGAAAAAAAATGTTTTTTAAAAGCTAAAATAGGATTTGAATGAATAGTTAACAACCTGCAAAATATTAAATTTACACACTGAAAAAAAAATTAAAATCAAAATAAATAATTGCTTGAATTATTAAAGTAACCTATTGATAATATTGTGTAAAGCTTTCACATTTACTCATATATTCAGTAATTGTAAAGTATACATTTTTTTGGGATTGTTTCTAAATGTTTTAAAGCGCCCAAGGACTTTGAAGCTTTTCCACATCTTTTAATTTTATCAGAATTTTTCTTTATTAGCACACAATGATGGAAAACCTCAGTTTGCTAGAGCTCTGCTGAAAATAAAACAGATCCTGATACTGTTCAGAGCTTTAAATTAAGAAAAAAAAAAACTACAGCAATGGGACATAAACAGCACCCACACGCACACATCATGCACACTCGCATGCACGCACACTTGGTGAGGAAGAGCGGAGTGCGGTGATAATGTATGGGTTCATCATCCAGACGACTTGTATCCACGCAGGCGCTTGATCCATCGATCCCTCCGTTAATTTAAAAATATCGCTCATAGCAGCTTTAAATATGAAGCAATTAAGCAAGGCGTGCACGGATCAATAGCTCTGAACAGACGCGATCAGTACCCGCTCTCATTTCCATCATCAATATCCACATCGGCGGGGGGGGGTCACCAGCATCGCATGTCGCCGAGCGTCGTTTCACTCAAAGCTTCGTTTATTTGCGCATGAAAAAGACAGTGGAGAAAGAAAATGTGAAGAAAACGTATTGAGCCAAAGGGAGGACTTACACACTTTGACCTCCAGTAACCCCACGTCCTCGACCGAGGACATTCCAATCCGAATTTCACACAAAGACGGTGTAGTGCCTCCTCGAGGTCGCAATAGGAAATGAAAGCACAGATGTAAAAATAACACGGAGGTACGAATATTCTACGAATGATTGTAGTTTGATTAACGTGATATGTTGAGACAGGTTAATGCCTAAACAAACTGCTGATGAAGATAATTAACTATTCACTCACTGATTCACATGTCATACAGACACGTTACATACATACATACAGACATATACAGACACATAACAAAAACAAAAATGTCATATATTCTGGATTCATTACAAATCAACTGAAATATTGCAATCCTTCCTTTAATTATTTTAATATTGCTGATTATGGCTTACATCTTAAGAAAACTCAAAAATCCTATCTCAAAATATTAGAATATTATGAAAAGTAATTTTTCTTTTTTTAATTAATTTTCTAAAAAAAATGTTTGTATTACAGAAGATAAAGAACTTTATCACAATATTCAAATTTTCTGAGACAGTCCTGAAAACATTCACCCTCTACCACATATTTAGGGTCAATTTGGACAGTTTAGGGCAGCGGTCAGGAACCTATGGCTTGCGAGCCATATATGGCTCTCCCGGTGACGGTATATGGCTCCCAGACATTTTCAGTTGGAAAAAAAAACAGTTTGGAACTGATTTTAAAATACTTGTGATATTTCCTCATAATACTGTGTAAAGTAAATAGAAATTAGAAGACAAATTTCACAGGTCAGCCGACGGTCAGGTCGCAAACCAATGTCTTCCGAGCACGCCCGGGTCATCGTAAAGGTGAAGAAATCAATTTTATCATATAGCTAGTTTATCCGCTTCATCCCTTGTAACGGAAAAGATGGCGAAAAGAAAAAAAAAAAACGATGATTACCGTGAATTCCGGGCTGCGTGGACAGAGGAATTTATATTTGGCTCTGCGGTATGACTAACATGCAATGATAAAATTGCATCGATGAAACGGTCAAATATAAAGTGACACTTCGAACAAATCCATGCAGCACCAGAGGTCGCATTAAAAGTAAGACACATTTAATTTATTATACATGAAAAATACCATATGACTCACAGTGAAATATATTTAGAAATATTTGGCTTTTATGGCTGTCCTAATCGAAAAGGTTCCTGACCCCCAGTTTAGGGTCTCCAATCAACCTCCTGCATGTGTTTGGACAAGCGAACTCCACACAGAAAAACTCCCTGTTGGAATCAAACCAGGGACCTTCACGCTATGAGCGCTATTCAGCATGAGTCATTTTCTGTGTTAGTTCACTTTTTGTATTCTAAATATGAAGATATTGTTAGATTCAGCACATTTCCATTTTTACGCCATAGATTCTGAATGTCCTCAGACAGGCACTTCCTTATTAACTTGGCCAAACAGATCATGCTAACAGTTCGGTATAGAAAGTAAATCCCGCGTCTTCTTTTTTTTTTTTTTTAAATAATGTAAACAAACAAACGATAGTCAGGGTTTGCAGTGCGAGCATCGCCGGTGTGACGATGTGACAGTCGTGTGTGTTTTCCAACCGCTCGTCAATTAGCTCTTTGGCTCCCGTCTCCGAGAGGCTGTTTATTTAATTACAGCCTGGTTGTTTGTTTAAATTATTTCATGGTTAATCTAGTCAGTGTGTGCCTTCATCGTGTGAGGGGTCGTTTGTTTTTTTTCATTTCTGTAGATTTAAGCTGCTCTTGGTATTAATAGCCAGGTTTGTGACATCACAAATACGGAGTTTTCAGCTTGATCAATTTAGAAGCAACACAAGTGAAATTTAAAAGACACTTGACACATGATGGAGTTTATTTTTGTTTACAATTATACTCATATTTTC
This sequence comes from Fistularia commersonii, assembly GCF_037954325.1. Taxonomy (NCBI): domain Eukaryota; kingdom Metazoa; phylum Chordata; class Actinopteri; order Syngnathiformes; family Fistulariidae; genus Fistularia; species Fistularia commersonii. The sequence continues at coordinate 13,632,645 of NC_141292.1, read as the reverse complement.
TTACCTTTTTCAAGGGGTAATGATAGGCCATAATTAGTTCCCCATAAAGAAATTTTCATTTTTTATACCTGAATCTTACTTTTCAGAATTAGTTTATATAGTATATAGATTGCCGTTGTATATAACGGGAAAAGATTGAAACAATGGATTTGAAGTTTGAAATTGATCTTTTTTTTCACGCATTATTATTTCACAGCAACCCTTATTTTCCTTTTACCTGGCTCATATCCTTTAGCTGAGCAGTCATAAGTCTAAGAGATCACGCTGAGGGAAGTTTGAAAATAAGAAAGGCAGATTCACTGTATTATTTCAACTAAAAAATAGTGAAATAGTGAATATATGAATGTGAAATTTCAATGTGAAAATATATGTGAATAATTATAAGCACCATGGACATGCAAATACCAAATGTTATAAATTGCTTTTTAACCAAATTGATTATATAAATTAACTTAATTAACTCGATTACTTAAAAGAGGTCCTGTATAGAGCCTTCATGTTCTTCTGCTGGGGTTCTCTCCTGCTTCTCCATCTTCCTCCCGCAGTCCAAAAACACTCAGCAGGCTCATCGAATCATCCGAATCATAGGAATGAATGAGAGGGTGAATAGCTGGATGCCTCTGTATGTGTGTGGCCCCTTTGATTGACAGCTGATGGAGAGGGTTAAACCTCACCTCTTTCTGCCGTGGACAGGACACACCGTCTAGACAATGAATGAATGAATGAATAATTCATATGTTTACACTGGGAATTACTCGACCCTCCCCTAGGGATTGGCATTTTGACAAAATCGAAACTTGGAAACCCGCCGGTTTATAATTTTTTTTTTTTTTTTACACTCATGCATGTGAAAAGCAGCCCGGGTGAATTTTGGATGGTCTTTTCCATATCACATGATTACAGCAGCCTATCAGATGTCAAAGCACGTCTGTCCGACAGAGACATACCATGACCAAAGGTAACGTATTAAAGTGGCGCTCCGTAGCAGCAACACAAGTAACCTCTTTAAGCATTTAAAGACGACACACCCCGACACTTATAAAGAGGCTGAACGTTACCATGGAGACAACCAGCAAGCCACAATTTCCCCTGCACCGCCTGCTGTCTGTCAAAAGCCACCGCAGTTCAGTTTCACGAAGTGCAAATAGTATCCAGGTACAGGTGACAGTTGTTACAATGGAATGAACCATTACTTTATGAAAGTATTGCACATACTGGTATATGTAACTGAGCTATGTGATTGTTTACCACTCACTGAGTTAATATACAGATTCATATGTGTGAACTGTATAGGAAAACACTGACAACAGTTTTGTTTCCAGAAGGTTATTAACAGAAATTAATGTATCTATCTGTATATATTAGGTTATGAATAAAAACCGCTTTACACTGTAATTGTTTTTGTACAATGTATCTTCATTGAATTTACTCATTGAGCTATTTCTTTAGCATTTATGTCCATGACTTTTATCCATATTTCAAATTTACCCTTGCAATTAAGTCATTTAAGAACAATTTGTAACCATGTGAGTTTCTTTTTAAGGGGCCATAAGTATTAGTTTTCACGTCCAGATATGGCTATTAGCTTTGGTGTTAGTATTAGTATTAGCATTAGTATTAGTATTAGTATTAGTATCACTGAAAAAATACCATAAACAATTGGAAATATATTGGTATTGCGTACCTCTATGCCACTCGGAAAGGATTTTTCTTGTCAGTGTGTTCCAATGTTCTTTAATTGTTCTTGATCACAACACAAGTAATAATAGCGGTTTATTGTCGCAAGTTTTGTAATGGTATCTAAATTCTCATGCGTCATCATAGAATATTGTAAGGTCGTGAGTTTTTGGCGTGCACGTGTGGCAAGAAAATGAATCGAATTATCTCGAAACCTTCGAGGAGACCGAAGTCCTCTCACCTGCGGGCGAATCTGCAAATAGGCTTCGTGGACAGTTCGAGGGCGAATGGCAGTTTTGCAAAAACATTGCGCGCGGGACGCTGGCGGTACTCCAGCTCCCTCCGGTGGTTTGCAATGGAATCTCCGAAAAAGAAATAGCATCGATTTTAAACATCACAATCAAATTTGACACAGTACTCAGGAGGACCTCCCAACCGCAAACTGATTTTCCCAACCACTCAAAGCATGTTTATCTCCGGCGAGGAGGACTTTCATTCAGCGATTAGCTATTAGCTTCCAACTTCGCTTTTTTAGTTTACCAACTTGCTTTGGTAAATACAACAATATTCAGCGGGTGTAGAATCCAGCAGGTGTGTGCTGGACTCTATATGGCGTAAATAAGAGAGTGAATGGTTTAATATCTCTATTTGAGCAATGCATGAAAGAGTGAATGATTGTCTATGTGAGCTGTGAATGAGCGAGTGAATCGTTACTTGTTTCTTTAAAATGTGTGAGTGAGAGGATGAATGGTTTTACGTTTCTATATTCGGCCCTGCAATCGACTTGCGACAGGTCCAGGGATGAACCCCGCCTCTCGCCAAATGACAGCTGAGACCGGCTCCGGTGACCCTGAGTGCAGGATAAGAGGTACAGGCAATGAATGAATAAATGAACAAATAAAAACAGTAATAGAAAGCCCGTTTGCAGGCCGGACTCCCAGGTTTGTGGAAACCCCGGAGAACCATATCCATCTGCTTCTGTCGATAATGACACATTCCAGTCCTGAAGAGCAAGACTTCGGGAATATCTTTTTATGGAAACCCAAGGACAAAAACACTGAAACTTTGCAAGAAAGTACAAGAACATTTTGCGGTGAAAACAGAATCCATAACCACGGAAGCGGCGGGGTGTGCGGCGTCAAACAGCGGCGGCGTGGACTCGTCTTTCCCTTTGGACTAAACTCCTGTCTCCGATCAGCGGATGCCTCCCTGCGGGCAATGCTTTCTATTTCCACCCCCCCCATGATTGCGCTTCTAATCAAACATAATTTACTCACTATCTCAGCCCTTCGCCGCAGCCTCTCACACCCGCCCTTGCTCACCCCCTCGTCCCCTTCCCCGCTAGCCCCTAGCCCAGGGCCTGTTGCCAAGGCAACCGGCATCTCATTTCTAAAGTGTCAGTTTGCATTATTGTCTTCACGCTTTCCAGCAATAACCTCTCTCTCTCTCTTTCGCTCTCCCTCGCTCTTTCTTTTTCTCATTCTGCTTGTCTATCCCTTCTTCAAAAATACAGAAAATACATCTGCCTCCCTCTCACACACACACACACACACACACACACACACGTTTATATATATTTATATATATATCTCTGTATATATATATATATATCTATAAATCCCATATAATGCAATGCAAATGTCACGTTTATGTGAAAAAGACTGAATAAACCACATTCTTTCCCGCTGATACTGAACATTTCCGAACATTTTCATTTCAAAAAGAAAATGGCACATTTGCGCAGTAATTTACGTCTTTCACGCCGCAGCAGCGGCAGCGGTGCGGACGCCGCCAGAAGATAAAGCACTGCTTTAAAAAAAAATAAAAAGTGACGGCGAGAGAGTCGGAAGGTCGACTCCCATCCGGGAGGGGGGGGTTATTGCAGAATGCAGAGCGAAAACTGATCGGTGATTGAATTGATTGACGGGCGAGGGAGACGCACGGCGGGGCGATGACCTCTGCAGTTGAAATGGGAAGTAAGAAAACGGTGACCTTTTTCTGACGTCGCTAACTGTTGAGAAATAACGGACGTCGCCGGACATTTATGGGATTTTGAATCTTGGCCAAAAAGCAATAATAAAAAAAAAAAAAAAAAAGCCCAACGGCGTCTCAGAAAGGCTGATTTAATTCGATTGGGGTGTCAGAGGGGCCACGGAAACGCTGCCTTAGTTACGATGCTCATTCATTACTTAGAACTGAGGTTCTCAAAACGGGGGATGAGGACACCCTCCCCCTTCTAAGGGGGTTGCGGGACGCAGGTGTGGGGTGGGCGGGGTACAAGATGGTTTTCAGGAAAAAAAAAATCAATCAAATTATATTTGTCGATAAGTGTGAATGAGAGAGTGAATCCCTGGATGTAGCTATATGAGGCCCCGTGATTGACAGGTCACCCATCGGAGTTAAACCCCCGCCTCTCGCTCCAGTGACGGCTGGGACCGGTAACCGGCACTCCAGGATAAGCGGCATGGAAAATGAATGAATGTGTGAGTGAATGAATGAAATGAAGTTATTGTCGTGACAAAAATGTACATTATCCAGCGAGATTATCTGTAGATTAGCCGGCAGGTTCTTAAAATTACTGGATAAACCCCAAACAGTGAATGAAATTGGCTTACAATCAGCAAATGATTATAAGTAATCGGACACTTCCTACAAATCATGAAGAAATTCAACAGCATTCCAAAAAAAATTGAAAATGGAATTTTACAAATTACCCAGGAATGATCCCCCACGTTTTTTCATTTAGCCAGAAAGCACCCGGAAGTACATAAAGCATACCTCAAAAGATTAATTAGATAAATGACGGGGAATCAACAGAATTAAAGAGTGTTTACAACATGGTGAATGAACACAAAGCCCACTAGTCGTTTCCATGGCAGCTTGACGGAGGAAGGAGTTTCACAGAGCCGGTGGTGTCACCCCCACATCCCACCTCCCAACGTCTCAGACGCGCGGGTCTCCTCATTAAATCTCAGGTAAATTGTGATTTTATCTCCCGCGTGACGGCGCCGGTCGTCCTAATGCGAAGTAATGCCTGTGATTCGCCGAGGGCTTAGCCAGATTGTTCCTCCAGCTGCGTTCCACGGCAGATCCCTCTCACGGCCCCTCAAGCCACGTCCGCAAGGCCCTGGCCAGCATCTAACAGAAATACTCTTTGCAGAGCCGGTCTGATCCTGTCGATCTAGGGAGTAATGAAGAGCCCGGACATTTTCTTCCTGTGACCCCGGCGACGGTTGCCCCCTGACATCGCATCATCCGGAACAGGAGAACCAAAGAACGTTCTTCACTCCAGAAGGAGGTTCAAGATCCATCATCCCATGTCCTTTGGTTCAAATGTGATGCTATGAAACGTGGCTATTTCTCTTCATTTCTTTTTTGTTAATTTCCTGCTCAAGTTTCTGTGCTTGAACCAGCTCATATAATATGATTATAGTATGTAATCAGATCTGGGATAATGTGTCTCCTAATGTGTGGCTTTTTATTCTATATCTATTTTATTCAGCTTCCTCACCTCTAAGGTGATTTATTCTGAGAAGATCAACGTATTTGTTTGCAACCTGTTGATTTTTTTGTTTATTTTTTTGATGATTTCTTTGTTGATTTTTTTGTTGATTTTTTTGTTGATTTTTTTTGTTGATTTTTTTTTTTTCATTACAGATTAGATTAGATTAGATTAGATTAGATTAGATTAGATTAGATATGGTCATATTTTTTATAGTACATCAATAGATATATATTTTCATATGTGGGTAATTCAGATTTTTTGAATTGTTTTCAACTCTTTTTCTTATATTATTTATTGTTTATCTAGGCAAGCCTGGGTTCCCTCCATGTCCTCCTGTCTGGGTTCTCGGTAGCTTCTCCATTTTCCTCCCACAGTCAAGAAACAATAGGCAGGTTCATCAAAGACTCAGAATTGTCCGTAGGTGTGAACAAGAGGGTCAATAGTTGGAGGTCTTTATATGTGGCCCAGTGATTGACAGGGGACCCATCCAGGTTAAACCTCGACACTCACCCCATTGTCAGCTGTGATTGGCTCCAGCCTCATTGAGTGCAGGATAAGCGGCGGAGACAATGAGACATAAAGCGTGCTCAGTTCCTGCATAGGACCGCCGGGCAGCAGATTGAGGTCCAGTGCGTGGAGCGGTCGAAGTACGGCGTCCTCAAATGAGGACAGTGGGAAACGACAGGCCGAGGCGGCTGTTGGAGAGACTCTCCTTTTTGCCATCAGTGACAAAGTGCATGAAATTCAAGCCAACAGGTTGTTAGTGAAGCAGCGCAGCCATTGTTCCAAAAATGCCATCACATGTTCACAAAGGTGTCCAGCCAAACAAATCATTCTCCTCTTGCCACAATCCAAACCTTCATGTGGACTTTTCTGCAGTATATTTCTTTATCTTGTTGTGGGTTTTTGCGCATCTATAGGTGATTAATTACCTACTACTTACTCATTTTACCGATGAAATTTGACCAATTTTTCCAGTCATTTTAGTCTAATTTAAGACAACGGGTAACGAATGGAACAGTACTTCTTTTAGAATTCTAAGGTCAGATTCTGCTGTTTTTTTGTTTGGTGAATTTGAAGGTTGTTCTCTTGTTATTGAAGATTTGCATCATTTTTCCTGACCTTTGTTTAGTTTTTAAGTAATTTCCTGTTAATGTTCGTTTTTCTCAGTTATATCTTTGGAGGGGGTTTGTTCAGGAGGTTTTTTTTTGGTAGGGGGAGGAGATTTTCTGAGTAATTCCAAAATCTAGCTAATTTCCCGTCTGATCGTGGATACTCTTTCCGATGCTCCCCGGGGATCCTTTCGTAAAATTGCTAATTTTCAGGAATTGTTTAATTCTTCACTAATTTCCCAGCAGGTAATTTAAAGCGCGGCTCGGGGTGATTATGCAGATTTTATTGAAACTCCGACTGGCAGCTGAGGATGACGGAGGCAGGAAGTGGGGTTTTACATTGAGAGTGTGAAGCGTGAAGTGAGAAGGCAGATGTTGGTTGAGCGGTGAAGTGTTAGTAAAGGCTTTACGAACATTGACGTGAATCCTTCCTGTGGTGGAAAGTAACTACACACTCCTCTTTAGGCACGAGTGGACGGCAACATTTTGAAAAGGATCTCCGTGCACACCTGTGAACAACTGTAGTACACAGTTCCTCTTCGACATGGAGAAGGAGGTGTTTTAAAATCTTTCAACTCTGGCACTTATTTCTGTATTGCTCCTGTTTCCAGCAACACAAACAGCATTCATCCACAGACGGACGGTTGAAACACAACTGAAGTTTCGCTTGGCGTAAACAGGGTCTTAAAGGCAAAAATTGAAATTCATTGAAATTTCTACAATTTGGTTCATATCTTCTTGTTTTGTTTTTTCAGGAAAAAACATGTATGTGATATTTTGGATTTTTTTTGCAACTGCTTTCAGGTTTTAAGGTAATATTTTGTTTTTTGAAAAGATAAGGAGTGCGTATTTGGTGAAAATATCTGTAAACTAACATCCATTTCTGTGTTTTAGGGCCTTCAAGGGCCAAATTAAGCCATTTTCTGTTGTCCGATGGATTGGTTTTATGTTATTTAGTTGCTTGGCTGGTTGTTTTCTGTTTTCATAGTGTTCTGTTTTCTAGTTCATGACAAATGTTTGAAATGTAATTTCATCCTGATTATTAGATGAATTCCAGGAAACAAAAAACTTATTTTCTATAACTTTGGGATGATTACATGCAGGTTATCAGGTATTCTCTCACTAACCAGCCACTTTATTATTATAAACACTTGCTGTGCTGTCATAATAAAAGGTAGCCGTGCAAAAGCGACTTTCCAGAACAAGGACTCAAAAGACGTACACGTATGGAGGGTTTACGCACTGCCATGCAAAATTAACTCAATATCTATTAAATACTATATATGTATAATTATATACATATATCGTATATTAAATATAACATTATGTAATAAGGATACACTGCGCACAGTTGCCTTCCTAGCAGCAAGTTTGTCTGTTAGCCTGTGTCCCATTATATACATACATAGTATATTAAATATAACATTATGTAATAAGGATTCACTGCACACAGTTGCCTTCCTAGCAGCAAATTTGTCTGTTAGCATGCTTCCCATTCCCAGTATACTGTCTAGTTTTCCTGGTTGCCATTCTGTGACTGAACCTCCAGCGTTAAATGTGAGATCAGCTGGGCCCCTGTGATTATGGCCCGAAGGTGTCGGTCCTCGATCTTGTCTGTCCTCCTCTTGTACGGCGTCTCCGTTCACCAGGATACATCCTTCTTCTGAAGCTGCGGGTTGTTAGCGTTAGCCCCGATCTACGGGCTGAGCTCGGATATATATTTTTAAAGGACAACCCGACTTAACAACTTAACTTTGAAATATGTGGGCCGTTACCGCAGGCAGGGGGTGCAAGGGGCCTTTAGAGCTGCAAACACATAAAGGGCCTGTAAAGGCAGGATATCTTTACGGGGGTGACGCGTTAAAATGTTGAAGTGGCCCTTTAAGTCATTTACACAAATAAATGCCACACGAGGATTCACTGCTTTGGTCTGTTTAATAACACCATAATTCAGGAGATCTATTTTGTTTCTTTGTCCCTTTGTTTGTTTTTTAATATTTGGTGGATTTGGTAGATTAACACAATTTCAAGGAGAAATGTCATAAAAATCATTAGAATAAGTTTTCCCTTTATCATAGCATCTGTGGCCATTTGCATAAAAAAACGAAACAACCAAAAACAGACTGACGTGAACATATATATCACTCTTTGTATGTTCGCGCCAGAGCACCAGCAACATGAGCGTCTCCACAGTTTTTTAAACAATAACAAAAAAAAAAAAAAAGAGAGTGAGAGTTTCATTTTTCCACATTTTGCCTTTTTGTCAGAGTGGCCATAATGCTACCCACATTAGCATTTGTTTACTTTTGCAATAGGAACTGGCAGAGGATGTTGAAGGCTAATGTTGGCTACGCAGCAGTAACTGGATCATAGTGCCAATGCTAATTCTGGCACCAAACCCCATTATGGAAGTACTCGCCAGTGGCTAGTTTTACATTTTCTTTGTTGGTTTTTGTCAAACTTCATATTGTGCACCAAGATACTTCCATTGTCCCTCCATTCAGCATTAAACAAAAATTTCTGCAACTATAATATCAACTACATAGTGGTCAAAAAAGGTTAACCCTAAGATTGCGACTTATGTTTGCACTTTTCTGTTAGTATTAGCTTGTTGCTATCAGTTATACCAGAATGTTCCAATAATCAAGCCCCACTTTTGGTGCTAACAATGGAAGCTAGCCTTGTTATGTTAGCAAGTTGACTTGTACAGTGATATTTTGTAAGATGGAATTATTACATTTAATTCAGTGTGTATTTTATTGAGGTTTTTTTACTTAAACAATGTCAGTCAAAAGCACCTGAAAAGGACTTATTACTAACATCATACATGTGGGATTTCAACATTCTTAATTATACTTTTGTTCAAGTTCTGCTCAACTACTGAGACCCAGTTAACAGAAAAATAAACATCTGTAAGTTTATTTCTGCAAATTTACTATATTTACTATATTTTGGTTTCTGTTAGATACAATTCTGTGCAATATTTCATTTCACAACAGCTACACTACAATTTTTCCTTTTATCATACTATTGTGCACTCCTTACCTCACTTGTTACTAAGACACTTTATAGTTTCACTGAGACACTTTATAGTTTATAGTTTATTTTCAATTCTAATTCTGCCTTTTTCTTTTTATTATTTATTACTGTTATATTTTCTGTAACTCTGGCACAACAATTTCCTTCGGGATTAATAAAGTTGTTCTTATCTTATCTTATCTTATCTTATCTTAATTCACAGATGTTGTTCATAAGATGATTTTTTTTAATCTCGTGATCATTTTTGATATTCTTTATTTCTTTTTTATATGGATGAAAATGCAGGATATTGATGACAGATATTTTGACCTTTTTGCACAGGAAGTGAATAACACTTCCTGGATGACTCCGGAGGAGCAGCGGCCTGACAGGCGGGGGTCCGTGCTCCAGGGCCTCTCAGGACCCGGAAGGTTAATATTTGAAGGAAAGATGGCCCATAAATATGAGCAAAGGGACTTTTAATTAAATAAGCACTTCTTAAATATCCTCCTGGGCCTGCTGCTTTTGTTTAAACATGATTGATTGACGACTATTTCTCCAGGCAGGACCATTAGTTTCGCCACCCCCCCCCACACCCCGTCTCTCCTCCCCCCTCATTTCATTTTTTTTCCTCCCTTTCTCTCTCAATTACCCCGCCTTGCTTCTCCTTTGACTCCGTTCATTTTCCCCCCAAGTCGCCCCCCGCATCTGTCGCCCGCTTCCCAGTTTCGGGCCTCGCTCCGCCACACCACGCTCTTATTTGTTTTCGAGAGACAGCGTGAAAGCTGACTGGGGGGGGGGTCGGACCTGGAACCAACAAACGTATCACCGGGGATCAATCAGATGTTTGCAAAGATGTGAAATTTCCCGCTTGTTCCTGCACGAAATCAGAAAAATACAGGAAAAATTTGCCCTGAAATCACCTGAAGTACTCACAACATTACTCCGATATTAGCATCAACTTGTCGAGGTAGCTACGTCCCACTCCTCCTTTCCCCCCCCAACTGTTTTCCTCCCTCTCTCTCCCGCTTTCCCTCCTCTATTATCCCTCCATCTGTCGTCCCTTCCTTCCCCTCCGTCTCCATCAGTCCCTCCGTCTCTCGGGAGACCTATTTCTCTAAACTCATGACAAGGTAATGAGGCCATGTTAAATCCTGACACACCCCGGAGCTCCATCAGGAGGTGAGGAGGGTGGGGGGGGGCAAGGTCTGCTCCCTCCTCACCTCCACCTCCTCCCAACACCCCTAACCAAGAGACTGCTTCCACCCTCGGACTTCCCCTCCACGTCTAAATACTCTAAAAAAAAAATTTTTTAATCTGCAAAAAAAAAAAAAAAAATACTTGAATTCTCCCTTAACAATCCTCTTCTTCTTCTCTTTTTTTCATACTCCCCCCCTCCTCCTCCTCCTCCCCGCCTCCTTATCTCGCTCCCTCTCACTCCTTCCTGCCGGAGCGGCAGGCCGCCATGCTCTGCTGATTTCTAGCTGGAAGATGGAGATCGACGGGGGAGCTCAGTCTGGCTCTGGGCAGCTGAGCCACCGACACACGCACGTGCATGTGCACACACACGCACACAACCAGCCATACAAAGTACATGTAAAAAAAAAAAAAAATTATATAAATATATTCTTTACAAATGCTGCATTTTCTAATAACGAATTCCCCGGTTAAAACCTCTGAATACAAATAAAATGATTGGGTTGGAATTGAATTAATAAAAATCCAGCAGTTTATTTTTTTTTTATTGAAATTTAAATAATTTAGTTTTAATTGGATTTTAACCACTCATTTTTTTTCAATTTAACATATTTTCACATCAACTCTGTATTTGAAGTAATTTTACGCCATTTAGGAACTCTGGTGTCTGACTATTTTCACACGCATTTATTTGACTGGTGGGTTTTGAGGAATAGAATTCAAACCTATGACGCCCAAACGTTCTGATTTAGACTCATATGCGTTCAGACGACAACCACTTTCGGGTTGAAATAAATAATGAAACAGTGGATATATTACCAAATCTTAAATCTCCAAAATACAAATTGCAGCCAACTTTAAAAGAAATCAATGAAAACATGAAGATTGGCAGGAAATGACCTGAGAATGTTTCCCCTCTGCATCCTCCCTCCTGAGATCTTGATCAGTTTCAGATCTGGCATGAAAAGTTGGGTTTTTTCAAGGCACTGAATTATTTTATAAATAAGAGATCCATTTATCAGGTTCATCAACTGGACAGGAATAAACCAAACCATTGAATACGACTCATCCACTCCTACTCTGAGGGCTACTTCTTCATTCATTTATTTATCATTATTATTATTTATTTCATTCTGTTTATCGATCCAGCTTTTTCCAGTGTTGCAAATTTGCCCAAGGCCTTTTTAGATATCATTTGAAATAGGTGAATTTGCTGAGCACATTGCCACTACAACAACATTATCATCATTAGCCTATTAGCAATAGCGGATGCAGTAGTATAAATATTAGCAATAGCGGATGCAGTAGTACAAATAATAGGTAACAATAATAAGTATTATTACAATTATACATATATATATATATATATATATATATATATACACACATACACATATATATATATATATATATACACACATACATATATATATACAATTGTATACATGTTAATTTGCTGGACGCATTGCAGAAAAAAAACTGCAACAATAATAATGATTGTCTTAATACTAATAACAGCAATCCTGATGATGTTATTAATGATAATAATAATATCAATAATAATTATTACTATTATACAATCGTAATAACTGCAGTAGCAGTAGTAATAATGATAATAATAATAACAACAACAACAACAACAACAATAATAATAATAATAATAATAAAATCCCGGTTGTGTGCGGTGATGGTGATTTGGACACCCATGTTCATTTAGAATAGTGTGTATATAAATGATGATTATGATATAAATACAAATAAGGAAAAATTACCAAAAGAAAAAGGATGCTGAAAAGGGGGCTTCAGATTGACAGAGGTTTTTGTTTTGATAGAAAGAAAACTTTGTGTCTAATGTGTCAAAGTTTTATAAGAATCAGGTTCTTTTTTTTTTCTTCTTCTTTCGATGTCTTTGTTCTTTGTCGATCAATCCGAGACCCTCTCTCTCCTTCTCCCTTCTCCACATGTTTTTTCTTTCTACCTGCATCTCCGTCCTGCATTCCAGCTTTCAGCCATCATCTCTCTATCCCTCCACCGCCTCCTTTATCACACCATCAACTCACCTCCTCCTCTGGAGTGTCACTCCATCCCACGCGTCGACCGGCCAATCCATGTCAATCCCTCTGTGTGTGTGTGTGTGTGTGTGTGTGTGTGAGTGTGTGTGTGTGTTTGCCTTTCTGTGTTCGCCGCAGTGAAAGTCTTTGGGTAAACACCTCCTTCGCTCCCTGTCATGTGATCAATAATGAATCTTTAGCCGACTTTCTTCGTCCCGTGGAAATCAGGGTTTAATGGGGGTGGTTGGGGTGGTGTTGCAAGGCTAACAGCTAATGGCAGTTTCCAGTGGAAACGCAGCCTCCGCCTCAGTCATTATTTACCTCCTGCTTATGTAATTACTGTGTTTGCTTTGTAATAAAAACAATATAATCACCTGGGGTTTTTGTTTGTTTGTTTGTATTATTAATTGGAAATTAATTCCTCAAGTCCCTTTGGATTCGATTGGTTTCCGTCCACTGTTGTGTTGACTGGATAAAAGGCCAGAGGAAGGCCAGATGTCACCTGAGGAGGACGAGCCTGCAGTCCTGTTGTATTTCAATAAAACTCACAATAAATGTCAATATAAATCTTGAACTTTGGTTTTCTTAGAAAGAAGTTGAGAGGCAACATGTTGTTTTGTAAATGTTTTTACCCCTTTTCTCCTTTTAATCACAAGGCGCTGCTGTCTAGAGATTAAAATGATTATATTCGATTCTAACGTCAGTGCCTCAAAAACGAAATAAATAAAATTAACAGAGAACGGATAGAAACTTTACAGTGAGACAGGGAAAAATTATTAATGTCTCTTGAACTGTGAGAAAATGCCACTAGTAATTAAAAAGAAAAATCTACAAAAACAACACCTAACAGTAATATATAATATGTAAAGTAATAATAACAATGAAACTACGAAAAGAACAGAAAATATGTAAGAAAGCATTAAGTCAAATTTTCAAAACAGGTCAGTTTAACCCTGAACACCTTGCAGGGTGTTAGACTGCAGGTGATTGGAAGAGTGTATGTGTCTGTGTGCGCGTGTGTTTGTGTGTGTGTGTGTGATGGAGAGGAAGGAGTGGGTGTAGGAGGGGGGAGGGGTGGAGGCAGGCATATTAAAAATGCAGCAGTGGGGAGCAGGCCGGGGATTCACAGTAATTAGATGACAAAACGGCGGCGGGCTGGAGATGAGAGAGAGGGGTCACACACAATGCCACTGCCGCCGGGTAATTTGTAAGTGTCAATCACTAGCCTGCCAGGGGAAAAGGATGGGGGGGGATGTGGGGGGTAGAGGGAGGGGTTGCAGGAGGAGGGGGAGGTGGCAGAGATAGAGGAAGTGTGGCAGAATATGAGGGGTGGTGGCAGCAGCAGAAGCGGTGGCGGCAGTGGTGGAGGGGTTTGGTGTGTGGGGGGGGGTGCAGGCTGCAAAAAAAAAAAAAAAAAAAGGCAGGAGGGGAAGGAGGGATTTTTTTTTTTAAACAAAATGGAAAGTCGGAGCAGACGGGAGGAGAACGTGAAAATTTAAAGAGGGAGAAAAAAACAGTGTGAGAGACAAGGAGACAGGAGAGAGAAGGAGGCGGACTCCTCTTCTGATTGGAGCAGAAAATAATACTCCCATAGGTGTGTGTGAATGTGACTGTGTGTGCTAGTGTGTGTGTGTGTTTAATGATAATTATATATCAAAATACATGACACATATATAGAGTAGGTAGATTCTGGTATATCAACAGAAAATAATGACGGATATAGTTTTTTTGGAAACTGATGTGGTACATTCCAGTGTTTACATGTAGCCCGACATTCTAGGTTCTAATGGTTGAATGGAATCTGATATGGTACATCCCAGTGTTTACGAGGAACCCAATGGGGAACTTTTTGGTCCCTACAGTGAAACTAATCTGATGCATTCCAACGTCCACAACAAATCCAATTTAGTATGTTCTGGCATTTGTTCTGGAACATGATGTGTTATATTCTGGTGTTTGATTAGAAAGCAACTTGGTAGATTCTGGTGTTTCTATGAAACCAGATATGGTATGTTCTGGTGTGACTTTTTGGTGAATCTGATGCGGTACATAATAGTTTATACGTAATGTGGTGATATTTGAGTGGAACCCAGTGTAGTAGGTTCTGGCCTTTACATTGAATCTGATGTGTTATTCGGCATTTACGTGACATTCAATGTGGTATGTTCCAATGTTCACATTGAACCCAATTACACCAAGTTATGTGTTCACAACAGATCGGCGCAAAACTGGTCTGGTGACTGCAAAATTCCACCAGCAATAATAATAAAAATAATAATGATAATAGTAACAGTAATAATAGTGATGATAATAATGAAATTGTATTTATTATTATTATTATTATTATTATTATTATTATTATTATTAGCATTATTATTATTAGCATTAGCATTCGCATTAGCATTACTATTGGTATTATTATTAGCATTGTTGTTAGCATTATTACAATACTTATAATAATGATAATAAAGATGATAGCAATCACAATAATGACAATAATGATAGTTAAAAAATAATAAAATTACATTTAAATGAAAAAAATTAAAATGTAATAAAAAAGAATTAGCCTTGCATTCACAAATTGCAAATAAATTACACAGGCAAGGTTGCCGAACACAAAGAGCGGGATTTCAGATGTCACCTGAAGTTAATAATTTCACATATTGCACAGCGACACGGCCACCGACAGAGCATCAGCAGTTGTCATCCATAAACAAATAATGATTTTCATCTGTGAGCAAAGAAGAAATGTTTTAATGTTACGAAAAATGTTCTATATATATTTATCTATTTAGTTTCATTCAAGAAGGCGTTGGACAAGCGAGGCGAGGGTCACTCACATCAAAGGGATCCGGCCTCAGTTTAAAAATAAGAAATATAAAACACCACTTCGCTGTCACATATTTCATCCTAGGACGCCCAGGATTTAATTAATAAACCGCCAGGACTCAGATTAATGGATTTTTCTTTTTTCAAATCCAGGCACAAAAAGCAAGAGGCACATAAAAAAAGGTATTAACCTTAAGAGGCTTGGCGATGTATGTAAATATTGGCGTGTTATAAGGGTAATTGTATGTTTTTAATTTCTTTTTTTCCACTCTGTGGTTTTGACAGACAGGTGAATGTGTCTGAGAGAGAGACCCTTTCTTTCTTTTCATTCTGGGTACAATGTGGTGGCGGCGAGGGGTGCGGATGGGGGGGCTAGCTGGCGTGTTTCCAGAGCGCGAGGGAGGCGACACAATGGGGTCGAGCGGCGCGGCGGTCTGATAGGGCCGAGCACATGCACCCGCCCGTACATGCACGCATCAACAAAACGCAGTGGTGAAGAGTAGGAGGGGGAGAAAAGGATGGGGGGGAGAAAAAAAATGTAGATAATCTGTCTTTACACATGCAAGAAGCGGCCCTGCCGCTGTTGTGTCAGCGAGTCGGGCCACTGACATGACGTGACATAACACCGCTGGCGCATAATGGATTCCTCCGGGGGGGATTTTTGGTGCCGTGGACGCTTGCATGGCTAGATCCATCTGGAACAATCCGATACTGCCGGACTGGCCCGTCTTCGCGTTTTTAGCCGATAATTCTGTTTTATGCTTGTGGATAGATGGCATGGGGGAGGGTTTAAAGGAAGAGAACGGTGCACGTTTTCCCAACACTGCACGCATCGGGTCATCGGGCCCATCGTTGATTTCATTTAGAAAGAAGCATAAATGTCACGTTTGGGACTTTACGTCACAAAAGTCCCTTTCACACTGCAGGAGCATTTTGATTCCTCGCATCTTTTCAGGAACTAGGTCCTTTTTCCGTGCATTCGCGCAGTATAGGAACCAGGAAATAGGACCTTTTTCCTGAAACCATTTTAGCTCCAAGGCAGAGTCTTCTTCCAGTTCCATAGGAACTGAGATGACGTGGATGCTTGTTAACTGGTGGAACTCATAAGCTATGCCCCTTAACAGATACGTCTTGCAATCCTCCGAGCAGATTGCGGTTACTGATCAGCTGTTTCTTGTGACAAAATGTCTAGGACCAGTGAGAAATGGACCAACAGAGAAGTCAGAGGTCTTCTGGCCTGCTATGCCACAGAGGGGTTTCCAGGGCTTGCCGCAGAAAGAACATTCATTACCTATCGTGTTTATCCTGCACTCAGTGTCGCAAGGGGACTGCTGGAAGGCATCCCAGTTGTCTTTGGCCAAGAGGCGAGGCTCAGCCTCGACCAGTCGATCACATATAAGGCCAAATATAGAGACCCACAATCATTCACTCTCATTCACTCAGCTGGGCGAGCAATGAACCTCTTGCATGTTTTTGGACAGTGTATGGAAATCGAAGGAAACCCACGCAGACACAGGCAGAACATGGAGACAACACAGAATGGCCCCGGTTGGAATCAAGCCACAGACCTTTTTGCTGGGAGGCAGAAGTGCTAACCACCATGGCGCCAGTCCCTGCAGTGGTAACATACTAGCTGTTGGAATGCTACAAGGTTCCCCCGCACAAGGGTAGTTCCTGGAGCAAAAATTCAAGCTGGACAATTCTTAGATAAGTTCTGTCCAAAAGTGTCACCTCAGGCATATACTGGAGGCCTCTGAAACACTAAATCTGCATCACGAGTGAGTCTATATTGTTTTAACAGAAGCTCCGCCCCCAATGTTCACAAGTTTGATGCCCAGCCCCTTCCTGGATGTCCTGATCATCTCAGAGCCAATCAAGAAGGAAATCACGTCTGACCACAAGTGACTTTTGCTTTCTTGAAGCAGCTTTCCGCAGAGCAAACTCAGTAACTGGTTCTATTCCACAGACGGCACCCGGCTACCGCCGTCACACTCCCCAGGGATCCCTTCAAACTCGAGCCATTTGTCCGTTGCATGGTTGTTTACTGTTTCTGCTGACGCTGCTTCCAACCCGACAAATGAAACGCCTCCCCGGGAGGAGACTGATGGACCCTGATCCTTTTACTTCAGTACAAGTATTGATTTTGTGAAACTATAAAAAGAAAAATACTCCTTTGCAAGTCAAAGTATTGCACTTAAAAAAGTATGTGCGAGAATCATCGGCAAAAGTAGAACGTAAAGTAAAGTCTTTTATCGACTTCTTTGAATCCCGGTGTCATCACTCTTCCAAGCTTCACATGACAACGCACGAAACAGGAAGAGGTTACGAGTTTTCCTACCCCACTTTTTTAAGGTCAGCACTACTTTTAAAACCCCAGCCGTCTTTTAACATGGTGCTTAACTTGAATCCAAGTTAGTTATCATCTCAAATTGGATATTAGAACTTAAGGATATTAAGTCACACATCTGACACAGGGTTGGATGAATAAATAAAATTACAACAAAAAAGGGATCAGATCTGTTTGATATATTTTCACGTTGACAAACAATTAAGAATAGAACGCAAAAGAGAGTAAATTAAAATTTAAAAAACATGAACAGCTTTAATTTCTGCCTGCACTTCTGCATTTGGTTTGCTTTGCACACACACACAAACACACACACACACATTAAAAAAAAAAACTTAATATTGAATCAAACTCTGCAAAATGTAAAAGTTTGTGAACCAGAGACATATTAATTAAATACATGCAATTAAAAGCAATTAAAACATCCGCGGCTAAAATACAAATTTATTAGGTGATTCCAGGAAAACAAATATGAGTCACTTCTGTGCCTGATTTAATTAAAAAGAATTTCTAAACGCTGTGACACACACATACACACACGCACACACATGCATGAGAAACATTTTTGGATGTTTCTTAACTGTGCAAAAGATTAATACCTGCCTTTCTTACCAATTTAAGATGAACATTTAGCAGCCCATAATCTCTGGCCTTGGCCTCAATCGGTACACAATTCTCAATACAGATTCATGTTTGAGGTCCCGATCCAACCCGAGTTTCCAATGGTTGACAACAGTCAATAGTTGACTGCTCGCTGTCATTTGTCATTAATTAGAGAGCGTCTACATGTTCTTGCGAGAAGTGAAACTTTGCTCACGACTGAATTGACCTCTTTGTGTTCACACAGCCCCTGGTTAGAGAAATTTTGCAGATTGTTCCTAGGATGCTTGCAGAATACAGAGATGCTTGCGGTCCATGGAGTCTCTAAAAGCAGGCCAGGAGCTAAAGCACTCAGTTACAAAGCTCCTCTTCTATGTAACCATCTTCCAGTCTCCATTCAAGGGCTGGACATCCTCTCTTTGTTTAAGAAATGGCTTAAAACCTTCCTTTTTAAGAAAGCTTATAGTTAGCGCCAGGGTAGCCCTAAGTTAGGCCTACTCAACTGAGGGACATCCCACGATACACCTCTCTCCTCCCATTCTTCCTAACCTCTCTGCACTCATCAATGCATGATAGTCTGTAAGCTAATTTCTAATTTCACAGGTTCCAAGGGGGTGTAGCTTGATCTACTACTGTAGCGCTGCCATGTCACTGTCTCTATCACACTTTCTAATCATTCTGACTTTCTACCCAAACCGGTCGAGACAGATGGCCTACCACATTGAACTTGGATCTGGCCAAGGTTGTCTGCATGGTAAACGGCTAGTGTTTCCACTCCGCTGGCACCAAGGGCTTGCTCACAGGGGAATACTGGATTTCTCTCAATCATCTAAAAGAGCATGATCCAGATCTCCTCTACGCTAAAAGTGTCACCAGACAACTGTTTTATGATTTGGGGCCACAAAAAAATACCAAGCTTGACATGTTCTGGAAGGTCTATGGTCATTCCCGACTTTCCTCCAGCGCAGAAGGTTGCACAGTAATGAATAGTCTTGAGGGTGGAAAGGATGAAGAATGAAAATCTATGCTACACATCTAGTGCAGGGCATGAAAAGTAAGGCATGTAAAGTAAGGCATGTAAGGCATGAAAAGACAGTAATATGCGGTAATTCTTGGAAAGCGATAAGAGGAATCTTGTGTGCGGAGGACAGCATCTGTTGCAAAAGATGGTTATGCTTTTGCGACAGCTTTGCAAAGGCCAAACAGCGTGTACGGATAAAGTAGAGCGGCGGGAAGAAATCCACCACTGCACTGTACACCTGGCCACAATGGCTCCACCAAACACCACAAAATGACCTTCAACACAACTGTTGTTGTCGACGTTCTGTCCCTGAGTTGTGTCTTAGCGCACGTGGTGCGTGCTGCAGGGGGCAGGGCTGACAAGGACTTTCCAGGAGTATGCAATGGCCAGGAAAATCGTCTTGTCCTGGGAGTGAGAAAAAACTTAACGCTACTTATGGAGGCCTTTGGAGCAGAGACTAGCAAACACCTGTGAATAAGAGCATGTCCACAGGTAAGAGAGTGTAGAAATCCAAAAAGCACAAGGGATAAATAATCTAAATAAATCTTAAAAAGTCAGTCAGTCCAACTGGTTGGGGCGCAAGTGAGAAAAAAAGACACATTTGAATAATGAAAATTAAAAGGCGACAGATGTAGAATTACTCAAAATCAAAACAGACATAACGCAGACGATCGATGACCGAGCTTGAAAATGCTTAAGCGCTGTAAACTTTCAACTACCCAAATCAAAACAGTTTATTTGACAATCCCATGTTTTCAATGAATAACGGGATCTGAGGATCATTAGCATTTTCTGTTGTTTATTTCTTTCATGCACTAGCGTTAGCATTAACGGTATATAAGACAGTTCTCTCTGCCACTGATACTTTCAATGATAAAGAATAAGAAAAACACAACTACGGGGCAGAGGATTGTTTTTTTTATTTAATTTTACTTTTTAAATATGCTTCCTCCTGAAGCGACTGGTCCCTTAAACTTAGCCGAGGCCCATCTCTAATATGTCATCAGTAAAGACTACGACTCTATTGAAATGTTTATTTTCTACCAATGCAAAGAAAATTGACTTAAAGTCAAATGTTATTTTTTGAATATAAATTCGAATAAAAGAGAAAAGAAGTATTATGTTGTAAATGAGGCAAAGGGGTGTTTTTTATCATCTAGATTTATGAAGAGGGTCAAATGGGAAGGCCATCTGAGCCCTTAAAAGGAGGAAAGTAATATTATTTAAAGGGGTTGTCTCCCTGACGACAGGACAAGAACCCATTCATTGTTGATTGAATTTGTTATGAACAGCACTTCCATTAAGGTTCCCTTCGAAAGTCGAAAGTCATTTATTTTTCTTCTTGTCTTCGTATTTAAATGTTTGAGCTTTGACTGTTTAAAATAAAAATGCAATAAAAGTCAAGAAAATTCAGCTGGTCTGTATAACACCCGTCAATAAAAATATAAAAACATCTCAAAACATTTTTTCTGAAGAGGCAGCGCCACAAGTCTGATTCGATACAACACAAATACTGAGGAAAGAAACATGCAGGAGTTTCATACTTGAAAATAATTTATTATATCAATCAACTTCTGTTAATGGTTTAAGGACCAATTTGGCACCACAGTCTACTACCGTCAGCAATGGTATGTCTTTACACTAACTTGACTCAAGTCTTTAACTTTTCAGGGGCCAAAGCTTTATTTTTTTTCTTTATACTGGCACGTTGAGTTTGCCAGTTTTATAAAATTGTACCGGCTTTTAGTGACGGCGCTAAATATTTCTCCGAGATCAGGGTCAATATTTACTGCATATTTACGACACTGTAACGACCAAGTTCGGTCAGCAACCAGAAATTTCCATTTAACTCAAGCGGCTCATAAACCTGAGATGGAAATGTCTTGAGGTCCAATTTAAAATTACATAAATAACGTTAAGTGGAATGAAGACATTACAATGACTTATAGATCTAATATGGGACAAAAGAGGGCTTTTTGGCCCTTATATGGAAAACTTAGCCGGCAGAGTCGGTCAGTTAAATGTGCCGCATCACATGACAACAACGCTATGGCACCATACTGGTGAAGACGCACTTCATAAAACAATTAACGCAAGGCAAAATGATCAGACAGATGTGCGGTCTCTCTCCTTCGGCATTTAGACGTCTGTGTGTGTGTGTGTGTGTGTGTGTAGCTTGACAGCCTGTTACGCAATAGGGGTCCAAGTGAGTGTGAGCTCCTTTCGTTCCTGCAGCTGCCATTAGCAGACGGGAAGAGCAGCCCCGCGCTAATAAAGTGAATTGATAAATAACGTTTAAGAGGCCATGTTTACCTCCTCAGTCTCTGTCGATTAGTGCGACTCATGCGGAGGGAGCTTTTAGAAGGGTCAGGGAGGCTATTTTCTGATGCGTGTGTCTTTACCGCCGTCACTACTCGCACTGATACATCTGGATTATTATTGTCACACTGGAAATAGAGGTATTTTGGGGGCGAATTGCTTGTCAGATGATAGCTGATGTGAACAAAAAAACAGCGACGGTGCTATATTAACTTTTGCGGCGTCGCAGGTCATAAGAGTCCCTACACAGACACACAAAAAAAAGACAACAAAAAACATCAGAGGGCCTAATTAAAACGTCAGCCCGCTCAAATAACAACAAAAGAAGTTCTCACTTACCTGTCGTCCGCTACTACAAAGTATTTCACTTAGTACTTTGTGTTTTTTTCCTGCTAAAGAACATTAGTCTGGTTTCAAAGATCATTTTCTGCTCTGATTATTCTCACGTTTCAGCAGTTGAAATAATCAAGGGGACTGATCTAACTGTAGTTCGTTTGTTTTTTATCGTTTAGAGAAAAAAGTCAAAATGCTAATCTTTAAATTATTTCAGCTGCTTTGCATTTGTTATTATCACCATGTTACGCAGCATATTTGTTGGGCTCCTTACGAATGATCGCACACCATTTTGGGACATCATATCAGGGGGAAATAATTTGTGTCATTAATTTACCTTTGACATCATAACCCCGGGTCGCTGGGCACAGAGAGCACCATTAATCACCCGGCGCTGCGCGACAAACACGACGTAAACAAAACCGCTGGAAACCAGGCCAAAACAGTGCACGTGTACAGGGGTAGCGGATATTAGCAAGCTAACACTCACAGAACCTGGCTAGCATGGTTCTAGCACGTTAACAACCTCCTTGCTAATTTTCACAGGGCACTGCTAGCTGATATTGCTAGCGACTGCTTTTTGGTTGTTTTTTTATTGTTTGTTATTGTTGTTTTTGATGACGTCGTGCCGAAGGAGGCAAGGCCGTTC
The DNA here is from genome assembly GCF_037954325.1 of Fistularia commersonii. Classification (NCBI taxonomy): domain Eukaryota; kingdom Metazoa; phylum Chordata; class Actinopteri; order Syngnathiformes; family Fistulariidae; genus Fistularia; species Fistularia commersonii. The sequence goes on along the minus strand of NC_141292.1, from coordinate 13,609,987 downwards.
TTCACAAAACAAAACAAAAACCCTAAAGATGCTAATTCAGGTGATACTCATCGGTTAATTATCACCGACTGAATTTAGCTGCTATTGTTAGCACCATCCGCGGTTATACCGTGTAGTTAACATTAGCCCTGCTCTTTAGCTGCAGAAGAAAATAGTATGTGTTAACTCATGCAGAGGTGATGTAAATGGCTGTACAATATTAATAATATTAATAATAATAACAAAAATTATGATAATTAATCAATGCATGAGAAATACATAGTGACTGAGTTGAGAAAAAGCATTGAAAAATATTAGATAATCAGCTGCAGATTTTGTAACTATAAGATTGGTCAATTTAAAGTCTGAACCCTGGGTTGGGATTCGTTTACAAAAATGAAAGAGGGACCCAAATTTACCAAAAATATGTAAACAGTTATGTTTATGTTTTGAAATCGCAGACCTTTGTTTCTTTTCTATAAATCAATCTTGAATTTGAGCTCAAACACAAGGATGGAGAAGTAAATAGTTTCCCTCACCAGCGGTGGAATTAAATACAATTAAAAACGTAATGAATGAAATAGAACCGCTGGCATCTGGACAATCTGTTAGCACGTCTAAAATGTTTAGGTATTTCACCCAGTCATATTCTGTCCAGGTTTTATTGTGAAAACCATTTGAATCTAGACAACCTGCAGCTTAACAGATTAAGGCACGCCACAGTTCCTCTGCTGATAACTTCAATTATTTTTGTTTGTTTGTTTTCATTTTCAGTAGTACAGAAGGAACATTCACTCTGAAACAATAATAACTACAGCTCTCCCGTCTGAGTAGTAGTATTTATCCATCCGTTCGATTCTAGGGGTACTCTTCAGAATGGCACAGAATATAGATAAGTAAATCAGTTACTGGGAATAAACCATATGGCCGCTTCATGTAGGAACTTGAAAAAGGTCACAGATCCATAATCCGTGTGTGTGTGTGTGTGTGTGTGTGTGTGTGTGTGTGACTTGCTAGTCAACACTGTCTTTTATCACCTACATTCGATATATTGCGACCTAGAATCCTCATACAAGGGTGTTCTTTTAACCTCGGACTTGTTATAGAGACGTGTTTAGCGCCTCCTGCTGGCAGCGACAGACAACAACATTTTTAACTTTACTGGTTGAACTACTTTCTTTAGGTTGCAGTTTGATATTGAAGTGAACATAGAACACTACATGTGTAAGGGTCTGCAATGGTAGAAATGTTCCCATTTGGGCACGTTTACTGACGAAAGCGAAACCCTCAATATACGAGTTCTCTGAGATACAAGCCATCACCCAGTCAAATTTGCTTTGTGATTTGAGACGAAATCTGAGTAACGAGTGAGTGGGATGAGCGTTTGACACCAAATGGCCGCCACTTTCCGTGAAGTTGCATCTAAACACCAGTAGCCCAGCGACAATCATGGAAAAACATGAGCAAAGCGCGCATATCGTAAGATACCGCGACAGAGAGCATCATCTGTGAGAAACCAGGACACATTTATAGGGTCAACGGACAAGGGATCAGAGCAATCATTCAAAGCAAGTCGGAGATGGTTTGATCATTTTTAAAAAGCGGACCAGGATTTACTTTGTCGCTAAATTAAGTTTAGCGATAAAGGTTCTTTACATTCTCTGTTCTTATGTATTATATTTTCAATACATTATTAGTTATTTACAAAATAAGGAGGTGGAAATGGGGAGCTCAAAAGGTTTCAATGGGGAAATTAATTTGATATATGAGCAAACTGAGTAACAAGCTCGGTCATGGAACGACTAAAAACTCATTCCACTGTATTTCAAATTAAAATGACAATTATTGTTTGTTTATATGTATCCTGGATTACATTTACCCATTCACACATCAATGGCAGCAGATGGCTAACCAGACCATCAGGAGCAAGGCTGAAGGAGACTTGAATCGAAAACCCCAATATTCAGATTCAGAGGGAAGCCCGCTGTACCGACTGAGCCACAGCCACAACAATTAGTTTATTTACAACCAAATATATTTTAAAAAATGTAGAATTTAAATATACCTTGCACATAACACTGCTTTTGTACTGTCTTACTTTCTGAATTATTTTTTTCTAATTCCGGTCTGATGCGGATCATCTCTGACATGCTGTCATGACGCTGTCTGAACTGCCGCCACATATCGCAACAATAACAGCAAGCTTCAGAATTTCTTCTGATCGGATCAAGAGATAATTACAGTTTTCCTTCCCAAGGGGCCAATAACCGTAATTGTCAGCTTATACTCCGGCTAATCTAACAGATCCCTTTCAACGGGTTTTGTGATTAAATATTTTCTATACAAAACATGGACAAACGAACCTGACGGTCAAGAGTGAGTCACTTTTCTGTTTTGTTTTCAATTTTCAGGTCAGTTTCCTTTATTTTCATGGAAAATGAAAGTTGAAATGGCTCGGTATTTGTGTTCCATTCCACGGCTTCATAACGCACCATGTCATACTTTCACTCTGGATCCGGAAAATTGTGACACCTCTAATTGTAATGATATTTGAAGATGATGCAATAACAGCTTGTGATTTCCAGTGATAAGAAATACATGAAGGCAAAAATTACAGTAAATTTACACACGGTACTAATCTTTGGCAGAATTTACATGTTTTGGCCTTTTAAAGGCTTAAAATGTTACTTCAGGCCATCAGCAGTGTTTATACTGTTCCCTTGCAGCTCTTCTCTTCTCCTCCATTCTGTAAATTTAAGGTCTACTGACCCTTTGACGATGCTAGCTCCATTACCGCTTTTGGGGGAAAAAAAAAAGACAACAAACAAGAAATAAAGCGGCCTTTATGGCAGCGGCGATGCTGACTCAGCCGCGGGAGGAAGACTGATGGCGGGACGGGAGGGAGGGAGGGGAGGGTTGGAGGACTGGCAAGAAAAAGAGCGTACGGAGAGGTGAATGGAGATGGAGGATTGAGGATGGTGGTGGAGGTAGGCGAGGAGGGGAAGGAAGGTGGCGGTGGCGGCAGCGGCTGCGGCGGGGGCAGGGGCCCAGCAAGATGGAGAGAGACTGCCTGCACATACTGTCAAGGCAGTTAATATAAGGTGTGGAGATAAGGCCCCACAGACAAACATTGACCAAATCAGGCATTTCAGCAGCACAGCCCCAACTGTCAGTCAGCCTGAGAGACAGTCCAACAATCAGCACTCCAGCACTGATAAGGGCTCTGCTGGGCGCGTGCAGGAAATAGCCAATCTGCAGCCGGCCTGGCAGAGGAGCGTGATGGCTTGTGTGGAGGAGGAGGAGGAGGAGAGGGAGGAGGTGGGGAGATGACGGAGAGTGAATGTAGAAGAGACAACAAGTGAGGGGGGGGTGAAAGTTGCCTGGAAAAAAAAAAAGAGGGGGGATATTCTCATCCACCACACCCAAGAGCTCTCCAAGAGAAAAGAAAATCTGTAGGGAATATAAGGGATGAAGGGAAGGGAATATATATATATATATATATATATATATATATATAATTTTTTTTTTTTAAAAGATAGAAAAGGTGTGATACCAGCTCTTAAAATAGTGCCCCCTCCTCCATTTTTTTCTCACCTGGGGAGCAACTCGCAAGCAGAGAGTGTGAGAACTTGGTTCAGACCAAACACCTCACATTAATGATTTGCCAACAGCTTTGACTGGCTCATTCTTCAACGTGCCGTTTCCCCTGCCTCGCACACAATAGCATCATTTCATCGTCTCTATTGATTAATGGTGCATATAGTGTGTGAACGAGAAAGGAAAGGGGGGGTAAAAAAAAAAAAAAAAAATTCACATGCCCGTACATGCGCGCATGCGCGTCTTCGGCGAACGCCTGAGTGAAGGATAACACTCTCTATTTAATGGAAGAGACTGCACTGGCAATGAAATTCCCTCATAACAAAATAAACACATCCAAAAAAAATGCCAGAGTGGAATGCCCAAGAAAATCCGAATGCTCCCAGCTTGGATCCACACTGACCCCTACGGGTCGCTCGGTGGAACTGCACAGAGTTAAAAGATGATAAATCCACTAGCGCTGTTACCTTTTGTCAAACACATTTGGGTTTCCTCTGAGCAAAAAAAAAAAAAACAATAAAAAAAAACAATGGGGGGATGCCACAGTAGCAGCTGGCATGAAGTATTTGTTTTTTGTGAGTGGAAGTTCCTTGATCATGAACCAGACCACCATTACCGCAACCCCGCAGATGAACAGCGGGAACGGTAAACAAGCTAATCACGCAAGGGCCTGTTTGGGTTCTCATTTGCATGTGCAAGAAGAGATAAATAAGGGCGGGTAAAAGGGGTAGACGGAGAGGTGGGGGTAGCGGGGGGGAGGAAAAAAAAAGGTGCGAAAAGGGGGTTAAGTTCCCCTCCCTGGTCGCATGCTGCTTCCCCTTGCTCTGTCAAGCCCCATTAAACCTGCTACACCACAGCAATATGGTGCCATCAATTACAGGCGCGCCGCTATCAATGCGGAGCGGAGGGGAGAGGAAGGGGGAGGCAGGAGCACATAAACAGGACAAACGGCCACATAAAAAGAGCCGCAGTCGCATAAAGCCTTGCAGGCCGGCCGGTGGACGCGCAACATTCTGCCCACTCCTCCGGCCACCCTCCTCTAAACCTCCCCTCTTTGCATCACCTATACCATCGCTCACGGCGGTGGCATGCTGCTGAATGTCACATTTCATTCATGATATCAACCATTTTCAATTTGTTTTTGTTTGTTTTTTTTGTTTTTTTTTTAAAAAAGGGGGCTGAGAAATTCGGGGGCACATGTTGCAACAGAACGCACCGGTGTTGCTCTACTGCCCCCTTGTGGAAAGAGGCGAAAGTCACGTTTCCCCCACCCTCCACCAGTCTCACGTTTCACCACATTCCTTTCTCGCAGTCCCCCAGGATGAAAGAGACAAAAGAAAAAAAAAATACATACGCAGACGCAAATAGAAATCAATAGGACATGCCAGGGGAGGATGAATAGAGCTGATGAAGCCTCTCAGATGAGAGGTGAAACGTCTTCAAGAGCAGAAACTCAAGTCCAGTTGCAACGAAAAGATTTCAGCCAGAATCACTTATATTCCTTTCTTTTTTTTGAAAGCGACACTTTCAGGCTAATCGTTGGGATGGAGTACCGGGTATTCTTCAAGGTTCTGACAGCACTATAGGCCATTGAGAGGAGGATCAGATTATATCCCCTCTCAGCTACACAAAGAAGAGACACCACGTTACTAAGATCTGACTCTGTCATTGTACTATAGTCTAAACAGGTACTTCATGTACTGAGTGACTTTACCAATCCCACCCCACGAGCTACTCCGGTGAACTGAAGTCTAAGGAGGCGCTTGTTACACTGATGTCAGAGCAAGTACTTAGTGTAGTAAGTTAGTGTACTCACATGTGAAGTAAGTACTGAAGTAGTTAGTGCTCATTTGTGAGCAGATACTTTGTGTTCCAATATCAGAGCAGGCAGTGTACTGTGATAGTGTACTCACTTCTGTCCTGATAACTGAAGAGATACTCAGTATACCAAGTACAGTAGTACATATTACCAGGTACTTAGTGCACTGATGTCTAAGTACTTTGCGCACCCAGTTCTAAACCTTTCATAACTTTCTGGTCTGTTAGTAACTGTACTGCTGTTTGACTCGGGACTTGGGCTTCGATGCCCTCTTGTACTTCTTACTGTGATGAGGTCTGTGGTGCATATTACACTGCGGTATTAGCATTGAGATACTAGTACTGTGATTGCGGCTGGAGTACAGATGTCTGAAATACTGAATAACTGTAAACTCAGTTACTGTACACCAAGTGAGATTGAAATACTGTGAAAATAGTGTATCAATGTTTTGTTCACAGCCAACAGTAATCAGTTTATTAAGTAAATCAGGATAGTACAGTATAATCATAATTCATAAAAAAGTTCCTTAATTGTCATGTAAAAACAACTTTTTTTAAATACTGTTGTTCTTAATTACATGGCAAAACGTAAACAGCAGCATCCCACGGTCCGAAACAAATCCCGTCATTTTTTTTCAACCTTCGCTCTGTTATTCAAATTTTTTATTCCGAACTCTGTCTTCTTTTAATTCAAATATTGTAGTTTTAGCTTGTTTACGACTGGAATTGTCTCCATGCCACCACAAATGCACTTCTGACTGTCCTGTTCTATAACAAGGCTAAAAGGGGTTCGGTAAACCATTAAAAGCGAACTACAATTAAGTGAGATTATATATTTACATTTCTTTCACTCCTCTGAAACAACTGTTTTAAGCACAGGTAAACATTGACAGAAATTCAAGTCATGAGAGAAACCGTATTTACACACAGTGAGTATTATTGTCAGTATTACGTGGAGTTTATCTGCGAAGAGGAGCTGCTGCTGCCAGAGCTCTTTGTCTTCTGCCCCCTAGTGGCACTGGACTGCCGTTGCACACGCTGGCTGGACGTCTCCCGACTCTTCTCGCCATGACCCACGCCGCCTTTGCTTCGCACTGCTGACACAAAACACTTTCTGTTAACTCGACCGGAAGGGGTGTGAGGGAATGAGGCTGCTACAGGCTGGGGGCCCAGGGTAAGGATGTTAAGGTATAAAAATGACTTAAAAAAAGAAATGGACAAAGATTCTGACACATCAAACATTGAAGAGCATCGCAGCTATTAGTGTCTAAATGTTAAAGAACCTGCGCAGTCACAAGTTCATAAATTAAGAAATAATGTGCGTTAAAAAAAATTCCAAGTTTATAAGAGAACTGTCTCCCGCCTAAATCTGAGGCGTATCCTTGGATAAACAAACGTCTCGCTCACATTGAACAGGTGCTTTTCCATGTTTTTCTCTTTCTCGGCAGACATCTTTGTCATGAACATGGTTTTGGGGTTCGGCAGGCAGTTACAGATATTCAATTTGTCCTGTTGAAATGACCGTGGCTGTTCACAGCCATTCAAACCTACTGTTTGAAGTTTGAAGTTACTATAAATATAAAGGTGAATTGGAGTAGTTGGAAGCATGTGTCTCTCTATACTGGATACTGGACTAGCAATAGCAAATATGTTATATACTTCCAACCAATCAGAAGAAACAACAGGATATTTTCTGAACACTGTAAAAGGGCTCTGCAGTTTATGGGTTTGAACACAGAGTGTTTTATAATCCCGCAGACCGAGAACATGACCTTTAATCCTTAATATCGCCCGTTATGTTACGCTCCCGTCACAGCCGGCGACTCATAGCCGCTAGTGACATATTTGTGCCGCTTTGCAATTTGACTCATATAACCACACCATGTGACCCACCCCCCCATTTAACCCGATCATGGATCGTATGTATCTCATTAATTAGATCCCTTCAAACCCCATCTAAAGCTATAACAAAACAAAATGAGCACACATGTCCAAAGGACGTTGACGACGTGCATGCAGTCACCACAGCACAGTGACACACACTCAAGGCGGGCCATACTGAAAAAATAAGGGCATCTCAATATTCTGTTTCTTGATCTGCAAGCAATTTTGCGATCTGTCTCTAACGTTTTTTTCCCTTGCAAATTTTATTACATTTAAAGGAAATTAAGTAATTTCTTCAAGAATTCACTAATTATTGTGGAATTTCTTCCTCATTCCTAAGATGTCATCTAGTTTTGATCCAGGAGGTCATTTCTTGCATACTTACAGAGGTCAGACACTAATTATTTGGCAGCTTTTGGCCATTTATAATGGAAATTATTGCCCTATTTCCTTTCCACCGTGAGATGACATATAATGTATTGCCCAGCCGTACAGACACACAGCAGGATGATGTCACGGATTCAATTCCAAGCAGACACACTGATTAAAACCTCGCCATTCAAAAAGGAAAATCACGCAAGCTGCAGGCAAGCATGCAATAGTGGGCAGGAGCACTGCATAGAGGTCAAAGTTCACTGTGGGGGACCTTGAGAGTGAGGCGCGCTAGAGTCTTGGGGGCCGTAGACCATGATCTTAGTGTTGACCCTGGTGGCTCTGGAGCCGGGTGCGGAGGGGGGAGCAGCGGAGGGGGGAGGCTTGGGACTCTTTCCAGAGACCAAACATTCGTCCTCTTCAGGAGACAGAGAAGCGAAGACGAGTCAAGAAGAGATGTTAGAGGCACAGAGTCATGCACATTATTACCTTGGGCTTTCCAATGGGAACGTGGGCATTGGGTAGGGGTGGGGTGGAAGATGGAGATACATGTGCTCAAAACAACACACCATGGTATGAAGTGAAAGAATGAGAGTGGGTTCAGAGAAGGGGTTGGGTTCAGCTGGATTTCTCATTGACATTTTAGGTAATTTCTCTCTCAAGTTTCCTTTAAGGACTTTTTTAGTTCATTTTCAATTAGATGTTTTCTCATTTTCAATTTTCAAGTCATATAATTCTCATCTTCTTAATGAACAAAATGCTTCTTGCATTTTGGGCATGTTTGGCAAGGCATTCATTTTAATAATGTGCACCTTTCATGGAATTTCTCAACTGATCTCTCTGATTTCACAACATTTCCTGCTGGTTTCCAGTTGAAAGACATAATATGCCACTATGAACCGCATCAACAGAGTGAACATAGAGGCAGGGAATCCGTTGAGAACAGATGTGAAATGCGGGAAGAAGATGGAAGGCAAACTGAAAGGACAACTGTGAGTCACAATAAAAGAAAAGGGTAAAACTGGGGAATCTTGAGCCGATGCAGACGTACAAACCAACAGAAATACTTATAGGTTAGGTATATATTCCGTTATAAACTATAATAAATAGTATATTAATGTATGAGATTATATCATATATTTATCATATATATTTTGAGTAAAGCTCAAAATCATTATATTTCTTATTTCCATTCATTGGGAACACTGCACATAATATTTTACATCAAAACATGAAGAAAAAAGTATCAATATTTCGATTACTTTACAGAAAATGAAGGGAAAATGATAATGGGCTGTTCAAAAAAATTGCTGTGTCTGCATTTTTCATTACAAACTCAAATATTTACTCAATAAACTAAAAAACATTGTGATGCTTGCACCATCATGCTTCACGGTCTTCAGAGTGTACTGTGGCATGAATTCAGTGTTTGGGGGGCGTCTGACAAACTGTCAGACTCACTGGACCCAAAAAGAACAATCTTACTTTAATCAGTCCACAAATTGTTTCTCCATTTCTCTTTAGGCCAGTCGATACGTTCTTTTGCAAATTGTATCCTCTTCAAAACGTCTTTTTTTTTTTAAAACAGTGGGACTTTGCAAAGGCTTCTTGCCGATAGATCAGCCTCACACAAGTGTCTTCTTATTGTCACAGCACTCCGTTAACTGTAGCCCGTCTCTGATTTTCCTGGAGCTGATCATTGGCTACATCTTTGCCATTCTGTCCATTGTTTGATCCATTCGAATGGTAGTCTTCCATTTTCTTCCATGTCTCTCTGGTTTGGCTCTCCATTTTAAAGCATTGGAGATCATTTTAGCCGAGCTTTTCTGCACTTCTTTATATGTTTTCCACTCTCCAATCAAGGTTTCAAGTAAAGCACGCTGTTCTTCTGAACAATGTCTGGCACGACCCATCTTTCTCAGGTTTTAAGAGAAAATTGCATGTACAACGTGCTGGTTTCATCTTTAAATAAGGGCCACCTAAGTGACACCTGTTTCTACAAATAACGAATTACCTCAGTGATTGAACTCCACACTGCTATTATTTTGAACAATTGATAAATTGTGTGTGTGTACACACACACACACACACACACACGTGCACGCGCACACGCACACGCATACACACACAATTTTTATTTCTTGATTTTATTTGCTGTAGTACCTGTAATGCAGCCACAGGGCGGCACTGGCCTATGTCTCTCCAAGCCTGCCTTGGGGGGGCACGGAGCAGTGCCTCCCTGTGCCGGTCCCAAGCCCGGATAAATGCAGAGGGTTGCGTCAAGAAGGGCATCCGGCGTAAAACTTTTGCCAACCAAAAAGTACCAAAACTATACCATACCGGATCAGTTGCGGACCGGGATGACCTACAGGGTATTAATGGAAATTGGGCTACTGTGGGTCGAAGAACAAGAACAAGAAGAAGAGGAGGAGTGCGTGTTCGGAAGCAGAGAGAGAGGAGGAAAGGAAAGAGTCTGGGACTGAGAGTAGGGCCTTTGAATATTGGGACTATGACAGGAAAAGGTAGAGAGTTGGTGGACATGATGCAGAGAAGGAAGGTGGATATATTGTGTTTCCAGGAGACCAAGTGGAAAGGTAGTAAGGCTAGAAGCTTAGGAGCAGGCTTTAAGTTGTACTATTATGGTACTGACAAGAAGAGAAATGGAGTAGGAGTTATCTTGAAGGAGGAGTTTGTTAGGAACGTCCTAGAGGTGAATAGAATGTCAGATAGACTTATGAGTCTGAAATTGGAAATTGAAGGTGTGATGCTCAATGTTGTTAGTGGCTATGCCCCGCAGGTGGGATGTGAATCTGAAGAGAAGGAGAAGTTCTGGAATGAGTTGGATGAAGTGATGCAGAATATTCCCAGAAATGAGAGAGTGGTAATTGGTGCAGACTTCAATGGACATGTTGGTGAAGGCAATAGAGGGGATGAAGAAGTGATGGGCAGATTTGGTATCCAGGATAGGAATGCAGAGGGACAGGTGGTGGTGGATTTTGCAAAAAGGATGGAAATGGCTGTAGTGAATACCTTTTTCCAGAAAAGACAGGAACATAGGGTAACTTATAAGAGCGGAGGTAGGAGCACGCAGGTAGACTGTCTTGTATAGACGGGGTAACCTGAAAGAGATCAGTGACTGCAAAGTAGTTGTAGGGGAGAGTGTAGCCAGACAGCATAGGATGGTGATTTGTAGGATGACTCTGGTGACAAAGAAGATGAAGAGGACAAAGGCAGAGCAGAGGACAAAGTGGTGGAAGCTAAAAAGGGAGGCGTGTTGCATGGTTTTCAGGGAGGAAGTCGCTTTGGATAAAAGCGTCTGCCAAATGTATTGTAATGTAATGTAATGTAATGAGGAGTTCAGAAAGGGTCTGGGTGGTGAGGGTGAGCTTCCAGATGATTGGACAACAACAGCTAGTGTTATCAGGGAGACGGGTAGAAGAGTACTTAGTTTGTCATCTGGAAGGAAAGTAGATAAGGAGATTTGGTGGTGGAATGAGGAAGTGCAGGAGTGTATACAGAGAAAGCGGTTAGCGAAGAAGTAGTGGGATACTGAGAGGACCGAAGAGAACAGACAGGAGTTCAGGGAGATGCGGCGAAAGGTAAAGATAGAGGTAGCAAAGGCAAAACAAAGGGCGTATGATGACTTGTATGCTCGGTTGGATAGTAAGGAGGGTGAGAATGATCTATACAGGTTGGTGAAACAGAGAGATAAAGATGGAAAGGATGTATAACAGGTCCGGGTGATTAAGGACAGAGGGAAATGTATTGACAGATGCTAGAAGAGTGATGGGAAGATGGAAAGAGTACTTTGAAGAGCTGATGAATGTGGAAAATGAAAGAGAGGCATGGGTAGAAGAGGTGACTATCGTAGACCACAAAGTAGCACAAATTTGTAAAAGTGAAGTGAGGAAGGCATTGAAGAGGATGAAGAGCGGAAAAGCAGTTGGTCCGGATGATATACCTGTGGAGGTGTGGAAGTGTCTAGGAGAGGCAGCGGTAGATTTTCTGACTAGATTATTCAACAGGATCTTAGAGAGTGAGAAGATGCCTGAGGAATGGAGAAGAAGTGTGATGGTGCCCATTTTTAAGAATAAGGGGGATGTGCAGAATTGTGGCAACTATAGAGGGATTAAGTTGATGAGCCATACAATGAAGTTATGGGAAAGAGTAGTGGAAACTAGACTGAGAGCAGAAGTCAGCATTTGTGAACAGCAGTATGGCTTCATGCCTAGGAAGAGTACTACAGATGCAGTATTTGCGTTGAGAATGCTAATAGAAAAGTACAGAGAAGGTTAGAGGGAGCTGCATTGTGTTTTTGTAGACCTAGAAAAAGCATATGACAGGGTGCCAAGAGAGGAGCTCTGGTATTGTATGAGGAAGTCTGGAGTGGCAGAGAAGTATGTTAGGCTGGTGCAGGACATGCATGCTAGCTGTGAGACAATGGTGCGGTGTGCTGTAGGGATAACAGAGAAGTTCAAGGTGGAGGTGGGACTCCATCAGGGATCAGCTCTGAGCCGCTTCTTGTTCGCAATGGTGATGGATAGGCTGACAGATGAGGTTAGACAGGAATCCCCATGGACCATGATGTTTGCGGATGACATTGTGATCTGTACCGAGAGCAGACAACAGGTAGAGGAAAATCTAGAGAGGTGGAGGTATGCTCTGGAAAGGAGAGGAATGAAAGTTAGTCGCAGCAAGACAGAATATATGTGTGTGAATGAGAGGAACTCAGATGGAACGGTGAGGCTACAGGGTGTGGAGATCAAGAAGCTGGAGGATTTCAGGTACTTAGGGTCAACAGTCCAGAGCAACGGAGAGTGTGGAAAAGAGGTGAAGAGACGGGTCCAAGCAGGTTGGAATGGGTGGAGAAAAGTGTCAGGGGTACTATGTGATAGAAGACTTTCAGCCAGAATAAAAGGAAAGGTGTACAAGACCGTGGTGAGACCAGCGATGATGTATGGACTGGAAACTGTTACAATGACCAAAAGACAGCAGGCAGAACTAGAGGTTGCAGAGATGAAGATGTTGAGGTTCTCTTTGGGAGTGACCAGGATGGATAGGATCAGGAATGAGTCTATCAGAGGAACAGCACATGTTCGATGTTTTGGAGAGAAGGTCAGAGAAGCCAGACTGAGATGGTTTGGTAATGTACAAAGGAGGGATAGAGAATATATTGGGCGACGGATGCTGGAATTGGAGCTGCCAGGCAAGAGGTCTCGAGGAAGACCAAAGAGAAGATTTATGGACGTAGTGAGAGAGGATATGAAGGCAGTGGGTGTGAGAGAGGAGGATACGGAGAATAGGGTTAGATGGAGAAAGTAGACTCGCTGTGGCGACCCCTGAAGGGAAAAGCCAAAAGAGGAAGAAGAAGATTTGCTGTAGTACCTGTGACAAACACACGGTACCCATCATAAAGGTGCTGGAACTGCCCTTCAGTAACATTGTTGAGTCACATGCATTGAATTTGAATGAATGAAAACACATAGAGCAACAAAATCGTAATGTACAGAAAACCAAGTGTATAAAATGCCTTACCATGAAACACACATTCTAATTTTCACCTCATTCAGACACTTTCAAAAAAATTTTCTGAGTAGTTGGAAAATTTGTATGAGCTACCTTACCGGTTCCCTCCTCGGATACTGACCTCTGACCTCTGTTTGTGCTGTGGTGACACTGCTTAGAGACTCTCCTCCGGTTCCCTCAGCGACCCGCTGACCGACACACATAGCCTTCAGAGTCTGGAAGACAGCCTGAGGGGCAACGTTCATCTTCAGCAGGTCCACCATGATCCTAGGTGGAGCAGAGGGTGGGGTTAAATTCAGTCAAATGAACAGGATTTACTAAAATATATGTAGAGCATTTCAAAAAAACAAAATAATTTGCCTTTAAATGTTTTTTTAAAACATACAAATCAGATGTGATACATAACAGAAGACTACCAAGGAATTATACAGAACATTTGTAACAGACTGCCATACCTATTAAATTAAATACATTTAGTAAGAAATTAAAAATGCATAATAAGAAAGAATAGCGTGTTCATCAAAAAAACAGAAAGAAAATAAAACCTCAATAAATCATTTACAGTTGCCCCCATCTAAAGGGCTGGAGACTGGACTTGTAACGATCTCTTGTTCTTCCATTCCATTCCATTACATTACATTCCAGTCATTTGGCAGACCTTTTTTTTCCAAAGCGACTTATAAAAAGTGCAATTCAGTCACCTAAGATCCGAAGTACCAGTAGTCGGAAGTCAGAAGTGACCACTCTACCAGATAGCCATCTCAGAACCATACGCATACATACATTTATTTCATCCCTTTTTTTTGCCAGCTACCGGGCTTCCCAATACACAGTTACAGATTAAAGATTATTGATTACTGTTTCTTACTTGAAGACCTCCTGGTCCACAGTGATTCCTGCTGCCTGAGTCAGTTCGAACAGCTCACTCTCTTCAGCGGTAAGGATCTTTTTCTTCTTCATGGCATATTTCTGCACGTTTGCAGACACCACCAGTGCCGGAGAGTCTGGGGCAGAGGGCGCCGTCTGCTGAGGCTGCTGGGACATTTGGCCTGGAGGTCTGAACAGACAGAGGGGTACATTACCAAAAACAGAAAAAAATTACATTTAAATAGTAATAATAATTATTATAATTAGTATAATAATTATGTCAAAATACCTTCAAATTTGAGGAACAGTTAGGAGTAAATACACCCTGATGGACATAAGGAAATTACCAGAAGGGTGTTTTTTTCAGCTGTTAATTACATTCATCTTCTTTCAGTTTATAAATACTTTTGAAGCCAAATTCTGATCGACTGATGCCACATTTTCTATCTCCGTTTAGTTGTTGTTAAATTAATTCTACACAAATTGACAGCTGTCCTTATCGCGTTGACGATATATTGACTTAACTTACGGGTGCAAGATAATAAGGCTAATTAATCTTAACATTTTATTTTATACTAAACTGAAGCCGTCGGCGTAAACCTTAAAATGTTTATATCAAGAATAAAAGGCTTCCGCGGCTTCAACCCTCTGACATAAAGAAAACAAAGAGACTGTCCGATTAAAATTTACAAGTCACTCCAATTTATTCCGTACTATTATATAAACACGTCAAATCATTGGGTTTTTAAATGTACATACTATTGAATTCAGGGTAAAGTCGCTCCTTCCTCGGTTTGTTGAGCTACAGCAAGGCGCGCAAACGTATACGTCATCAGTAAGAGCGAGGCGTACGGCACTCTGGGAATTGTAGTCCGTAACCCAGTTCCCTGTAGTCCGTAACCCAGTGTCCAGTAGATAATGATAGAATAAACATAATAGACACAAAATTAAAGAAAAACACAAAAGAGTGAAATATCACAAAGATATTGCACAAGTAGACACAGGAGTTTTGTGTGCAGCTGCATGATGAGATGTTTTGGGTTTTTTTTTCGAGTCCACAACTTAGTGTTTCTTCAGCCTGACAGCCTTGGGAAAGGAGCAGGACCTCAGGCGAAAGGTCCTGGCCGTAAAGCTGCACAGCCATCTTCCAGAGGGAAAAGGGGCAAACAGTCTGTGTGAGGGCTGCATCAGGTCCTCTATAATCCTTGCGTCTGCAGCGGCCGATGTAGATGTTGCTGACAGACAAGAAACTGCTAAATTTGATTTTTTTTTTTTTTCAGCTGTCCTGACAATCTGCGGCAGTGCATTTCTGTCCATTACAGAGCAGCTGCCATATCACACTGTGATGGACTGGGTGCGGACACTCTCTACTCTAGATCTGTAGAACACAAAGGGCAAGGCTTCAGGAAGTAGAAGCCTTGTTTGACTGAGTTGGTGAGTGGTGGGTGGCTCTTCCAGAAATCCCCAATCAGCTCCTTTGTCTTCACCCACGTTGACGGGGTTGTCTTCTCTGCACCAACTCTCCAGGTGTTGTACTCCCTGTCAGTACCACCATGGCCGCGTTGTCTGTACACTTGACAATATGACAGCTCTGGCGATTGTTACGATAGAGTAATGTGTACAACAGGGGTCTGAGGACACATCCTTGAGGGGAGCTTGTAATAGTAATAACAATCATAACAACAACAACAACAACAACAATGATAATTATAATAGTGTTAGCCAGCACACTCTTCTTAGCTATAGTGTGCTGGTGGGGTGGTGCCAGGACTGGTGGGGTCAATAGGCTCAATAAGATAATGAGAAAAGCCTGCTTGGTGGTGGGACTGATCCTGGACCCGATGGCAGTGGGGAGGGTGAAGGAAAGACTGGGAGCTATTCTGGACAATCTTTCCCACCCATTGCACAACGAGCTGTGGCTGATGCGCAATGCCCCTTTGTGCCCACAGCCTGCTTGCTTATTTGTTTTATTCATTGCTTTTGTCACTCTATTTTTATTGTCATTTAGTTCTGATTGTGTATTTTTCACCCTCACTGTTTCTTCATGTTGTCTATAATTATCCCTGATGTTGCTGCTGTTGTTGTTGTTGTTGTTGTTGTTGTTGCTACTGTCTATTTTTCCATGGATGTCTTTCTATCCTCTATCTTCCCCATCTCTCTATTTATATTTATATTCATATTTATTTTACTTTTTTTTTGACACAACTGTTACGCTGCAATGACAAAGGAATTTCTCCTATGGGGATCAATAAAGTTTATCTTATGTTATTATTATTATTATCATTATTAATAATAATAATAATAATAACAATAATATTTTCTTCAAACAACTGTGGCCTTGTCCTTCCTCCTTCAAGATAACTCCTACTCCATTTGTCTTTCTGTCAGTGCCATTATAGTACAACTTAAAGCCTGCTCCTAAGCTATAGTTTCTCTGCATCATGTCGACCAACTCTACCTTTTCCTGTCATAGTCCCAATTATCAAGGTCTCTACTCTCAGTCCCAGACTGAGCCCTTTCTTGTTTGTAGTGGTGATGGACAGGCTGACCAATGAGGTTAGACAGGAATCTCCATGGACCATGATGTCTGCAGATGACATCGTGATCAGAGAGCAGAGAACAGGTTAAGGAAAATTTAGAGGTGGAGGTATGCTCTGGAAAGGAGAGGAATGGAGGTTAGTCACAAGAAGACAGCGTATATGTGTGTGAATGAGAGGAACCTGGGTAAAACAGTGAGGCCACAGTCAGTGGAGATCAAGAAGTTGGTGGATTTCAGGTAATATCAGATGTACTTCTGTATATATGTTCATAACTGTGCAATATTTCATAACAGCTACATGTACAATATTTTTTCATACTCTTGTGCACTCCTTATCTTTCACTTGTTACTTAAGACACGTTATAGTTTCACTTGTTACTTAAGACACTTAATAGTTTATTTGTATTTCTTATTCTCCCTTTTTGCTCCTTATACAATACAATACAATTGTATACAATACAATTTCTAATATTATTTATAATTTTTATATTTTTCTTGTAACACTGGCACAACAATTTCCTTAGGGATAAATAAAGATGTTCCTTATTCATATTCTTATTATTACTTGGGGTCAACAGTCCAGAGCAATGGAGATTGTGGAAAAGAGGTGAAGAGACGGGTTCAAGCAGGTTGGAACGGGTGGAGAAAAGTTTACTTTTCTGGCACTGATAGAAGACTATCGGCCAGAACGAAAGGAAAGGTGTACAAGACAGTGGTGAGATCAGTGATGCTGTATGGTTTAGAATGCCGAAAAGACAGGAGGCAGAGCTAGAGGTGAAGCAGAGATGAAGATGCTAAGGTTCGGATGCTAGAATTGGAGAAGATTTATGGGTGGGTATTTTGCCATCAGATGTTACCCTTCTGTGGTAACATCTGATGGCCCCCAGATGACCAAACTAATAATATCACAACAATATCACAACAATATCACTTTCAACTTGGGTTTTACTTATTTCATTGCCTGTTTATACATTGCATAGTTATTTTATTGCCTATTTGTATATTTTATATACGTTTTATTGCCTATTTGTATATTCTATATATATTGTCTATTTGTACAGTTTTATATTTGTATTGTCTTCCCAGGACTACCGATGGAAATTAGCTATAAGCTACAATCTGGTACAAACATCTCTGCCTCTGTGCTAAATGTAATTGTACACTGTCCTATTAAACTTTTTAAACTAAACAAAACTAAACAAAACTAAACGTAGTAAGAAAGGATATAGAGGTATGTGGTGTGAGAGAGGAGGATACAGAAAATAGGGTTGGATATAGAAGGTTGATTCGCTGTGGCGACCCCTGATGGGAAAAGCCGAAAGGGGAAGTAAAACGAAACCGGTGCAAAACCACGACCAAAGGTTGTCTAGCTGTACCAAGATAGTTACATTACGCACACGCAGCTCAGAGAGGGGCAGTAATGACTATTGGGGCATAACAACAGCACTTTAAACATGTAAGGTTTACCGAATTATGAGCTGCGTTTTATTATCATGAGAATAATCCTTCGCTGTGTATTTGATGCCGCTTAATACGAAATGAACAAAACCGGAAGTACGTGAGGGATTGTTCTCTTACGCCTGCCTGTAGTCTCCGCCTCGCTGTCGTCCAAGAATGGCCGCTGCTGCAGCAGGAATAAACAAGCAGGGCGCCGTAGCGACGATGGAGCCGTGTGTAAGACACGGACGAGGGGCGAGTGGAAGCACCGTTAAGGTTAGAACATCGTCGACGCACTCTTCAGCTTCTAATTAAATCTCATCGCTCACGTTTTTTGGGATGTTTGCACCAAACATCAGGTTTGCCTTCGTGGCTCTGGATTTTGGGGGTGAATCCTGCTGCGTTGGCGTCATTGGCAGCGGATGCAAAACATGTATCTAAATCCGATAAGGAGTTTGGCTACACATCATGGCAAAAATAGTATTTCAAAAGGATTTCGTCAGTGATTGTGCTGTACTGTTGTTATGATGGATGCTGGGACCTGCCTGCGCCATGCTAGCAGCCGCTAGCATGCACCAGCTATGGAAGCCACTGCAGCGCTTGTGTGTTAGCATAGCATTGTTAAATGTCCCGATGCTTGGGGAAAAAAATAAATACACATCTCTAAATTGAAGTGACTTGTTTTGACATGACATGAATGCAAACCCTACAATCCGTAGGGTTTGCATTCTAAGTAATGTGATGGGTGCACGATCAAATTCCATGACACAAATCTCATAAAAGATGCAGAGATTAGTTCCAGACTAATTGTTTACCCCCTTCCCTTTCATTCACAAATCTATGTAATTTCTTGATGTATATTTAAATAATGATGATGATGATGCATGGGCCGCATTTCATTAATGCAAGATGTAGCAACTCAGATCAAACTCCAGAATGTACAATTTTATGTACAAGTTTATTATGCCCTGCAGTCATTTTTGAAATTAATATTTGCAGATAGTTCACTAATTCTAATTAAGTTTTGAGTTGCAGTATATTTACGTAATTTTCTGCAGTCTGTCAATGCTCATAAATAATAATCAAATGCGTTTAAATTTTGTCAAGATTACTCCAGTAGTTTACACACAAACACACACACACACACACACACACACACACACACACACACACACACACACACACACATACTGTAAGTGCGTTGTGTTTTGGTGCCCAGGTGCTGGAGTGTGGCGTGTGCGAGGATGTCTTCTCCCTCCAGGGGGACAAGGTTCCTCGACTGCTGCTCTGCGGTCACACGGTGTGCCATGACTGCCTCACCAGGCTTCCCCTCCACGGCCGAGCCGTCCGCTGCCCCTTCGACCGCCAGGTCACCGAGCTCGGTGAGTCAGCGTCACATGATCCCCTACTCTTTAAAGAAGAGCTTGAATTGCGTTGGACGTGTCTGGCCAGTATAAATAAGCTTCAGATATATTAGATATTCTTTCTCTAGATAGCCTAGAACAGTTCCCGGCCTTAGTGGCATCAGGAACCTGTGTTTACCTTCCTTTAGAGAGGGAATCTTGACACAGACACACACACACACACACACACACACACACACACACACACACACACACACAGGCACCCCATTATCTTTAACATCGTCACTGTGAACATCAAAACTGTAGTGTGTCTACGCAGTAACATCACATGCACACATGCTCACACGCACACCTGCTTGCAAACATTTGTGTCGAGTTGCTTTTCGTTATACATATAAGTTATGTATTTGCTTTGAGTGGATCTAGTTTTTTTCCAATACATGCTAGGTAGAAGAACAATTATCCGGAATAAGAAATTATATATGTATTAAATGGTGTAATACATATGTATTTATAGGGTTTTTTTCTGTTTTTGAATTTTAACAATTATATTCTGTTTGCTAAGTGAATTTCTCTATTTGAGCCAGAGTTATGTTCCAGAACAAACTACGATGAACTAAAATTTGTGACGTGACATTGTTTTTATTTTATTTTTCATATATATTATAAAGCTTTACGACCCTCCCCACACTCTTATTCACATTTCCCACACTCTTATAAACACTCTTGAAAGGTAGCGATCGCATATCAGTGTGAAATGGACAAAGCAAGATGCTGAATCCATGCTTTGTGTAGGAGATGCAGAGAATGATGCTATGGTTGCTGAGCAAATCAGAGCTCAGGATACAGAACACCATGCTCATGTTGGTGTCCACCTTAGAAATGACTTATTTTACCCCCCAAAACTTCAAATAATAAATATGTAAAAGTACATATTTTCAAAACATGTGGTGTAGCAAAAAATCTGCGAAATGAAATTGTATTGTAAGTAAGAATACGGATTTAATCTGTAGTACAGTATACCCTTGTTTTTCTTAAAGTTTAACTTTATCTGCGATAGATGGCATATTCCGATGCCTTTTGGGCCCTGCTGCAGGCGCTTTTGTCGGTCCAGAGCGTTTTGTCAACATTATGGGTTTTAGAGAAACTCGAAATTGCAAGAGAATTTGCACGTTTGTAATGTAAATTTGGCAAGCTGTTTTACGTACGTGTACATGTTAAACTGCAACGTTATTGACGCACAGGTAGAGAAGAAGCGGAGTGACTTTTTAGCCAATCAGAATGCAGAACACAATGCACGGTACAAATCCGTGAAGTAGCGAAACCATGAAAAGTAAACCGCGTTAGAGCGAGGGATCACTGTATATAATTTTATATCATAGATTTTTTTGCTACACTATGGGTTTTTGCAATTTCATAAGGCGGTTTGTAAATATGCGATACAATGAGATTGCGAAAGGTGAACCGCGATACAGCGAGGGATGACTATACATGGTTTTACATTCTACTCTGTTTCTAAATAAATAACTTGTGGATGTTGCTGCTCTGCTTCTGGTCAGGGGACTCCGGGGTCTGGGGTCTGAAGAAGAACTTTGCCCTGCTAGAGCTTCTGGAGCGACTGCAGAACGGAGCCTCCAACCAGTCTGGGATGGCGGAGGATGCTCTGAAGGGAATGGGAGAAGTAAGGCAGCCATTTAAAAAGAAAAAAAAAAACAGGACTTCTTGTCCTTTCAATGCAGTTGCTTTGTTATTTTGACCCTCCTCTCCGTCCCCCTTCTCTTCAGTGTATAATCCGCTGCGACGAGGACGAGAGCCACACCGCCTCCATGTACTGCACCGTCTGCGCCACCCACCTATGTGCCGAGTGTTCACAGCTCACACACTCGACACGCACCCTGGCCAAACACCGGCGCGTGCCGCTGGCCGACAAGCCTCACGAAAAGACCCTATGCCCTCAGCACCAGGTCCACGCCATCGAGTTTGTCTGCCTGGAGGAGGCCTGCCAGGCTGGACCCCTGATGTGCTGCGTCTGCAAGGAGTACGGCAAACACCAGGGACACAAGGTCAGTCCACGAAAAACACGAGGGACACAAAGTAGGTCCGTTAAAAATATCAGGGACATGAGGTCAGTCCAGAAAAACACAAGGGACACAAGATCAGCCCATTAAAAATATTATAGGGGACATGAGGTCAGGCCAGAATAACACCAGGGACATGAGCTTCAAGAAAAGCTAGGGACACCAGGTCAGTCCACGAATCACAAACATATATTTATACAATTTTCACAACCACTTTTCCCAGCATGCTGTTCTGGAGACCGAAGCCAATCAGATCCGCGCATCCATCTTGGACATGGCCCATTGCATCCGCACCTTCACGGACGAGGTGTCGGAGTACTCCAGGAAGCTGGTGGGAATCGTGCAGCAGATCGAGGGCGGCGAGCAGATCGTGGAGGACGGCGTCGGCATGGCTCACACTGAGCACGTAAGAAATGACCCCATGAGGTCACCCCAAATAATGTCACAAATTGTCAGTAGGGAATCGTCTGATGCCCGTAATCGGGATTTCTTTCCTCAGGAATTCTTAGGTGATTTCTTAGAGTAATTTCAAGTATTTTTTTTAGGTGTTATAGCATCAACCTTGTCTTCATGTTGCGCTCAGGTCCCGGGCACGGCGGAGAGCGCACGCTCGTGCGTGCGGGCCTATTTTGCCGACCTCCACGAGACACTGTGCCGGCAGGAGGAGATGGCGTTGAGCGTGGTGGATGCCCACGTCCGGGAGCGACTGATCTGGCTGAGGCAGCAGCAGGAGGATATGACTATCCTGCTGTCCCAGGTGTCCACCGCCTGCCTGCACTGTGAGAAGACGCTGCAGCAGGTCCAAGGCACACACACACACATGCACAGCTCTATATACTCACTCATTTTGGCAGGAAAACACAAACACTCTTGTCTGGGCATGATCCTTGCAGGACGACTGCAGGGTTGTCCTGGCCAAGCAGGAGATCAGCTGCCTCCTGGAGACGCTCCAGAAGCAGCAGCATCAGTTCACCGAGCTGGCCGATCACATCCAGCTGGACGCCGGCATCCCAGTTACCTTCACCAAGGTAGCCCCGCCCGCTGTTCCTCCCAACCAGCGCCACCTCGAGCTCCAATAGAATGTATATATCTTGCTGTTCCCAGGACAACCGCGTCCATATTGGACCCAAGATGGAGATCCGAGTGGTGACCCTGGGGTTGGACGGGGCCGGAAAAACCACCATCCTCTTCAAGCTTAAGCAGGACGAGTTCATGCAGCCGATCCCCACCATCGGTACGTTACCGCTACACTTCTGCTGGCTGGAGACAGAAGCAAATGAACAGAATCTCCAAACTTGAGTGTTGCTATGGAAACCTGTGAGGCCCAGCTGGGTATTTTGACAAGCTTACCAGAATAGTAACTAGCATTGTGTCACTGCTGGAGTTTCACCTTTAATGGATGCAGAGGCAGAAATAATGTAAGGTTCTTTCATTGTTATGCAGATGATACCCAGCTTTCTATTTTCTCCAAATTCACTCCATTCTTCAACCCTCCATTCCCTTTCTGATGGCCTCACAGAGATCAAACCATGGTTCTACTCCTACCCTCTCAAACTTAGCAACAAAACTGAAGTTCTTATGGGTACAGCCTCCACCATTCACAAAACTTACTTTCTCTACCAACATTTATAACCTCTCTACTCGGGTTGAGTCTGGATGTCTTCCTTGGTAGTACATTGTCTTTCCAGTCCCATATCAATACTATCACCTGGTCCACCTATTTCTATCTACCCCCCTTCCCTACTCCACGTATTGCAGCAGTTCTTGTCCACAGCCGTGTCACGTCCTGGATAGATTAGTTCTGTTAGCTCCACTGTTTACCCATGGAATCTTTGAACTTCAAAATCTTGCTCCTCAACTATAAATGCATCTACAGCCTGTTTTCCAACGACTGTGCCATGGCACATAGAGAGATCAACAGGTGTGCCTTGGAAAAATGCCCACTGATTGGTCCAAAAATGATTTATTCAATGCAAATAATGTGTCTTCGTACGTCTATCTATGTGGGCAGCATGCAGTGACAGGCAGAACAACTACAGTCAGGTCAATAAGTATTTGATCCCCCTGTGATTTTGCAAGTTCTCCCACTTAGAAATCATGGCGTGGTCTGCAATTTTCATTGTTGGTTCATTTCTACTGTGAAAAACAAAAAACGGAAATCACATTGTATCAAATAAGTATTTGATCCCTTAAGTCAAATAATTTTAGTATTTGGAACAGAAGCCTTCATTAACAATTACAGAGGTCAAACAGTTCCTGTAGGTCTCACCAGGTTTGCACACACTGCTGCAGGGAATTTGGCCCACTCCTCCATACAGATCTCAAGATCTCTCAGGTTTCGGGGCTGTTGCTGAGCAGCACGGAGTTTCAGCTTCCTCCAAAGATTTTCTGTTGGATTTGGGTCTGCAAACTGGCATGGCTACTTCTTATGCTATCTTACGGAGCCACTCCTTGGTTTTCCTGGCCGTGTGCTTCGGGTCATTGTCATGTTGGAAGACCCAGCTACGACCCATCTTCAATGCTCTGACTGAAGGACAAAGGTTTTTGGGCAGTATCTCACAATACACGGCCCCGTTCATCCCCTCCTTAATACACTGAAGTCGTTTTGGCCCCTGTGCTGAAAAACACCCCCAGAGCATGATGCTTCCACCACCATGCTTCACTGTACATATGGTATTATTGGGATGATACTCATCCTTCTTCTTCCTCCAAACATGGCGAATGGAGTTGAGACCAAAAAGTTCTATTTTGGTTTCATCTGAGCACAAAACTTTCCCCCATGAGTCCTCTGGATCATCCAGATGGTCCCTGGCAAACTTCAGATGGGCCTTGACATAGGCTGACCGTGCAATGCATGATTTTAAACCATTACATCTCAGTGTATTACTGATGGTAGTCTTGGAAAAGGTGGCCCCACCTTTCTTCAGGTCATTGACCAGCTCCTCCCGTGTAGGTCTGGGCTGATTCTTCACCTTTCTTGGCATCATTGATACCCCACAAGGAGAGATCTTCTGTGGAGCCCCGTCCGAGGGACGTTGACAGTCATTATTAGCCTCTTCCAGTTTCTGGAAATGGCTCCAACAGTTGTTCTTTTTTCACCAAGCTGCTTGGCAATTGCTCTGTACCCCTTTCAAGCTTTGTGAAAGTAAACAATTTTGTCTCTTGTATCTTTTGACAGCTCTTTGGTTTTACTCATGTTGGCTGCTAAACTTTTGACAGATTGTGGGGTGCACAGGTGCTAAAAACCTCAAATAGGTGCTATTCTATTAGAAGGATGAGCAGAGTGTCGTTGGACTCTTCAAAAGCAGAGGAACAAGTCTCTGAGGGTCAGAAAACTGGCCGATAAGCAAGGGATCAAATACTTATTTGACCCTGTAATTTACAAAAAAAATGTTAAAAAAAATCATACAATGTGATTTCTGATGTTTTTTTTTTTTTCTCGCACATTGGAAATGCACCAACGATGAAAAGTTTAGACCCCTCCAGGAATTCCATGCGGGAGAACTTGCACACAAGTGCATCACAGGGGGATAAAAATACTTATTGACTTAACTTATTGAACTGACTTCAACTAGATAGCAACAGGTAGTGAATTAACCTGTATATCTACCTGCTGCTACTCAAACAGCAGAGTTATTACTAATGCTTCAAGTGAAACAGCGGCAGTGATATATGCTGGATAAATATTCAAAAGAAAAATTACTCAATGGACTCTCTGGTCCTCAACATTCTGACCCAGATGAAGGGACAGGTATAAGTAGAGGTCAAAAAAAAGTAAAAAACGTGAGCTCATGACAAAATGATTAAAGTTGTTTTTCATTTCTTCAGTTCCTGCAAGATTATCAGCTTTGTATTCAACCAAACGGCCAAATTTCACACAGAGCTACCGTATTTTCCGCACCATAAGGCGCACCGGAATATAAGGCGCACCTTCAATGAATGGCCTTTTTTTCTTAAAAACATTCATATAAGGTGTACTGCATAGTAGGCGCATCTAATAGAAGTCACAGTAATGGCTGGGGTTGCATTATGCATCCACTAAATGGAGCTGTGCTAAAGGGAATGTCAACAAAATAGTCAGATAAGTCAGTCAAACTTTATTAATAGAATACAAAGCAACGTTCTGACAACTTTGTTCTCTCCCAAAACAAGTTAGTGCATTCACAATACGGTACCGTACGTACCGGTAGCTCTTATCGGTATTTGCACCGCCTTCGCTGAAAACAATGTATTTCCCACTCCATTGGTTACAGTTCAAAGCATCTCATAAAACGAAAGCACCAAGAAGGATCGCCTCTAAATTCATTGATGTTCATGTCGCTAGTTAGCGCTTCATTCGAATAGTAACTGTAGAGACGCTTCTACTTTCTGCTCTCTGTTCAACAACCCACTGTTCAAGTTTGTCCTTTAACTGTAGCCATCTCGCTTTGTTTACTCGGAAACTCTGTTTAGTCTTCTTTACTTGGCTTGGATCATCTTGTCGCTTCCCTCACTTCCATGCCATTGATTCGTTAATGTTGAATTCTCTCATGTGATTTTTTTCTAATGTAAATTATGTGCCGTGGCTCAGAAAAGGTTGGGAAACCCTGCTCTAGAACTCCACGTCCCCCCTGCTCAACCCATCCAACACCAGAAACACTGACTAACCCAATTTGACTCAAAACTCAAAACCCAGCATTTCAAATTTTGCCTTTGATTCCAACTGCCAGAAATTTTTGATATAATTATTATTAAAGTTCGTCAGACTGTAGAGCAGCAACCAGTGTCGAGCTGCAGATGTTCGTTTGTCACAGATCATATTCAAGTTCAAATGGTGACATTGAACCAGCAAGAAGGAATTTCTTGCTGGTAAAAGTCTTGGACATTTCTCGCAATATGACGTCTGTTTGGGGAGATGTGTCTCACTTGTAAAACTTGGATTTTATTTCCAGGATTTAATGTTGAGACGGTGGAATATAAGAACCTGAAATTCACCATCTGGGACGTCGGAGGGAAACACAAGCTGCGGCCGCTTTGGAAACATTATTATCTCAACACTCAAGGTTCAGCCTGCCATCTCTCTACCTCATTTACCCAGTTTTGAACTCTTAAGTCTTTTATTTAAGGTTTTTTTGGATGGTCCTCAGTAGCCAATTAGTTCCTAAAATTTTGCATCATGCAATTCGCTACAAACCAATCTGAGTAAATTTAAGTGTGTTTTGATATAGAAAAAAAATTACAATGATTAAAATTGATATATTTTTCCCAATTTTAAGTTTGTGTTATGCTGATTTGTTTATATTTTACTGAAAGTGAATTCATGCCAATGAAATCAGATTTTTTTGTGGGGGGGGGGGGCATTTTGAAATTGAATAAACTCAAGATGTTGAATCAATTAAGCAAGACCAAAAATAAGTGCTAATACATTTGCGCAGCTAATCTTTTAACATGACCTGTCGTTGTAGCGGTGGTGTTCGTGATTGACAGCTGCCACAGGGACCGGCTGATGGAGGCGCACAGTGAACTGGCCAAACTACTGACGGAGAAGGAGCTCCGGGACGCCCTGCTGCTCATCTTTGCTAACAAGCAGGTACTGGATCCACACCCCACTTTTTGGAAAACATTTCTGTTTTTGTTTTAAAATAATACGTGTCATCTTTAAAGGGCCTTTGAGTCAGAGAAAATACTGGATTTGCAAAGTTGTCTACAGTTATGAGGTGAAAACCAGATTCCAGATAATGTGTGTATCAATCAGACTATGGATCTGCTGGTCCTTCAGTGCATACGTTAACATAGCCGACACCTAGGGAGCCAGGAGATCGAAACGTTTGTGTGAGTACTTGTATGTTTGCCACCCTCTGACCTGCTGCAGTATCTTCTAGCAAAGCAGAACGGTGGTGGATACCTGTAAGTTAGGACGGCCCAGGGCTGTGTGTTAGTGGAGGAGATAACGGAGCTGCTCCCTTTAAAAAATTTTTTTTCTTTTCTTTTTCCACGTGCGCTCAATAGGACGTCCCGGGATGTGTATCGGTGGAGGAGATGACGGAGCTGCTCAGTCTACATAAGCTGTGCTGTGGGCGAAGCTGGCACATCCAGGGCTGCGACGCCCGCAGCGGGATGGGCCTTCACGAGGGGCTGGACTGGCTCTCCAGGCAGCTGGTAGCTGCGGGCGTCCTGGATGTAGCCTGAACCCTGTCCAACTTTTGACCCCCCGCCCGCCTCCTCCCATCAACTCCGCCCCCTCCGTCCATCAGTCGTGATGTTGACCGCTCCTCATCTTCCCATTTTTGCGCGGAACAAGGCCAGGAGGCGAAGATGTAAATACTTTCTCTGCCTTGATCCGTTGACAACACTAACGCTCGCACCTCGATCTCCACCACGCGGCGGTTGTCCTCCGTCTCCACTGCACCGGCGCAGACTGCGGGTATACTCCGGGCTCATCACATTCCTCTGTGTTATCAGTTAGATGCCCCCTCTCTCCACTCGTCTTTTTTAAATGATCACCTTAGCTCGTCTTGCTCAGTCACCGCCCGTGTTTGCAGATTGGCAACTCGCTGTGTCTTCGACTGCTGAGAACTCTTCACCCGTAGGGGAGAAAATCCTCCGACCGCTCGACCGCCTGTGATCGAGATTAGTGATTTATTTCTAAAGTCATGGCTGCCACAGAGACACACCACATCACCCTTCGTGACAGAAAAAGGACCCTCTACTGCAACCATAGCGATCGGCTCATGACGCCGGTGGATCCGGTGGAAAGCCGGGGTAAGAAACAATTGCGGAGCCTGGATCCAAAAAGGAAATGAACATGTAGGTGCAGAGAGTTAAAGGGTCAGTTCACCCTCGAATCAAAACACTCTTCTTTATTCCTGGTTTGGCCGTAGTGTGGTTTTCCGGCAGTATCAGAGAGAAGGAGATTAAAACCGGCTCCAATTGTGAAGAAAACAAAAAAACAAACAATCCAGAATTTATTGATAGATACAGTTTCCCATCAAACAAAAGGCCCTTTAGAGGTTTCCTCCCATTCCTCAAAATAGTTTATTGTTACTTGCCAGGCGACTTCCAGACACTTCTCACATTAATGCCGAAGAGTTTTTCACACAAGTTAAAGAAAAGTACGTGATTCCAAAACAAGTGAAATAACGAAAACTACATTTGATGAATTATCCTTTATTTATTTTTTTTATTTAATTATTTTAATGTGAACTGATCCTTTAGAATGACACCCACCCATTAGGCTTCTTATTTTAGGCAGCTTGCAAACCTTTCAGCCGTTTCGTTCCTCCGAGCTGGATGTTTTTGTATGACAAAGAGCAAACTCGAACCCGATCTCAGAAAGACCTCCATTTAGTTTCATTTCACAAGAATGTCGGAATGGTGTTGATTCCTTTGGGGTCGGAGGAGAATGTGGGGAAAGACCTCAGTTTAAGGTCATGAGTAGAGTATGGGAACATGGGGAATGTGTCGGATCCACACCCCAACTTGTCAAAGACTTGAGTTTGACAAAAAGACCGAAAAAGACTTCAATCTCACAGAGAGACGTCAATTTGACGTCATAAGATGCCTGATCGATTCCCAGGAGACAACGGTTCGCCTTCAGACTTCATCAGTCTGACCTCAAACAGACATCACCTTAAAGTCACGTCAGTGTCAGACGTCAGTTTAGCATATTTTACTTGTAAATATAGAGTACAGCAGTGCAATGCTTAGTACTTCCACCTCACAGCAAGAAGGTCCCTCGTTTGATTCCAACGGGGTCTTTCATTTTTGGATTTTCATGTTGTCTGTGTGTCCAGGTTCTCCAGTTTCCTCCAAAAACACAGAGGTTCATTGGAGACCCTAAATTGTCCAAATGTGTGAATGAGAGAGCGAATACCAGCCCAGGGTGAGTCTCGCCTTTTGCCAGGGTCGGAATAGTCTCCAGCCCCCCAACAACCCCGAGTGCAGGATAAGCGGTATAGATAGGTAGAGAAATATAGTTAAGGAATGAATGAATATAGATCTCTAAAATATTGCTATCAGTTAACATCTGATAACAGACTTTTTTTAAAGTCAAAGTTATTTCTATTTCCGAATAATCTTCACTTAAACCAGATGTAACCACTCCGTACATCCGCTCAGAGAGGTGGCTGACTGGCCTTTCAGCTAGATCAGTGTATTTACAGGCATATTAGGGGCCTCTGAGCTGCTAAGGACTTTCCTTCCCCATTTAATTCTGGCAGTTTCTCTTACTTTGCCTTGATGTGTAAAGTTAGCAATAGCAGCTGATGTTTCAGTCTGTTCATGACATTTCTGAAAGTGCGTTTGTGTGAATGCATACATATGTGTGTGTGTGTGTGCGTGTGTACCCTATTTAATGCCATCAATTGAAGAGTGACTTTCTCTTTTTGTTTGTTGTTGTAATGTTTATTTTTTTTTCTGTTACAGAACAAATGTGTTTACTGAATTTATTTATGAGCGGGAACTTTTATTGATTCAAGCGCTGCATATTTTTTGTTATTGTTATCATAATTTTGTTATTTTGGCTTTTGTTTTTGTGTTCCCGCACCAGCTCTACAATGTTTGCTGGAGTGTTTTGCACGTAGATATTTAAGAGAGAGTCAAAAACATAATTTGCACTTGTTTGCCGCCAGTTTTTGTTTGGAAGCAAATGAATTACCTGCTGTTTATAAGTAGAATTAAAGTATTAATCACACTACTAAAAAAATTTAAAAATAACATGTCTTGTGAAAATATTTCTATTTATCAATAAGAATACAGGGATTTTGGAAATAACCAGAACGACCACAGCGTTCAGTTTGAGACTCATCAGATATTGCTTGGCTATAATATACACATTCTGTGTAAGATAAATAGATCTTTAATCTTAATCATGATTATCAAGACATTAGAAAAAGTTTATTTCTCGTCCAGGTGAAAATGTTTGACAACCACAGAGCCTGATGGAGTCGTTACAAGAAATATCAAATATCTGCAAAAAACAAAAAAAATGGCCAAGAAGTTGATAATCAAACATGCTCTTAAAACAGTAAGAAGTAGGAACAGTAAGAATAAATAAATCTACGTGAAAATACCTAATTTGAAGGAAATATTATATGACTCATAATTTGAAAATATATTTGTCCTCAGAATATAATAACATGTACGCTGCGGGCTTCAAGGATGACAGATTGTCTCCTTTTCTTGTTTTATAAGCTCCTACACCACCTACGTGTAAAACTGAAACCGTAAAATACATGTGTATCAGCAGTAGCATCAACCCTGCTAGTACTAGCTCAACACGCAGCGTAGCGTGAGTTCGCATGATGCCAGTTAGCATAGTGTGAGATAGCATTGCCACTGACCAGGTTATAACGTAATGCACAACATAACCAGTTGTACTGATCTTTCCACAAGTCTTCTGATTCTCAAAGTATACTGTACAACATACTCACAAACTAATTATGTCCAAAGGAACAAGTTTAAGACAAATTCATGGCATTTTTGCATCAGACTCTTTACCTTGCCACACGTTTCTGGTACATGAGCCACTGCGCATGTGAGTCAAACTCACATTTACAGACAATTAACATTACTTTCTCACATATAAAGCAGAATATTTTTAAAACTTAATTAATCATACTTAATTACTCAATATAATAAAGTGATTTCTTGCAGATATCAATTTGTTCTATAATTTACATTTGATTTTTTTTTTGACAATTCTCTCGTTGACTTCTAGATGATTTCTTACTGATATTTTGGAGGCTAATTTCTTCATATTGGATCTATATTATTCTGTTCACAGTTTATAGAGTAAAAAAAAACATGATGAAATCAAAACACTTTACAAATATCTGCTACATTTTATACAGATATGTTTATTGCTATTAATTTGACCCCGAAACAGCCCAGAGAGCAGATCTGATCATTGCTGAACAACATGACACTATGCTAAACTTCAGCAAATTAAATTATTTGGCGATAAATGGCAGGATGATATTTATTTTAATTTGAACAAAATTCTAAGAATGCACATTTTTAAAAGTGAGCCCTCTGGTCGTTCTGGTGTAATAAACATCAAGGAACTGTATTCTGTCTGAATTGCAAGCCAGATGGTATGCTAACATTAGCATCTGCGGGTAAAGACGAAGCATTGCGACCACTGACATTGTCTTGTTAAGGAGGAGGTGACATTTGGCTTATTCATTGCTATGTAATGTTCACTACTCGTATCTATATATAAAACTACAAATAATGAGAGTGGAAGCAAAACAACGCTAGTGTGAAAGAACTTTCCACATAGTTCATGAAAACATCAGTTTTTGAAAAAGTAGAAGCACAAAGCTCCTTTGGACATTTGTTACCCCTGGACTTGATAATGGCTTTTGTATATTATTCGTAATGTGTTGCTGTAAAATAAACTAATTGACCTCCTTTGTTATTTGTCAATTATTTTTGTATTTTTAAACACATTTTATTTGAGGAACAGCACCACACTAGCTAACTGGTGACACTAGCTCCTGAAACAAGTATAAAAATTAGCATTGTACATAGATAGTTCATTAATTCATGTTCTCATGAGAAACTGTTATTCTTTTATTAGCAAGCAATTCCAAGCGTACTTCATTAAATTATGCCAAATTAGGAATAAATTAAGATTTTATTTTCAGGGACACATGTTTGACCAGCTGTCACATTCCAAGTGGGTTGGAATTGAAATTGAATCTGAAAGTTTTAATCACCTGTCCCTAGGCCCGCACGACAAAAGGAAAGTTATGATTTAAGAACTTTATACCTCAAAGATTAAATACTGTAAAAGTAACATGGAAACTATGTTCTGATGCCACTTCCAGGAATGCTAAGTGCTATATTTGGGAGCAAGGTAAGTGAAAATCTACAGTAGATTAGGAAGCTAACTAGCTATGTAGCTAAGCTAAGATTAGTCTTCGCCATTTGAGCTAATGGCTGCTTATTTGCTGCTTTGTCTCTATGGGGTAAGTACTTGAAGAGGAGTGAGGACCACTGTAATGCAATTTATTTTACTTTATTATCTATGAAAGAATTTAGTCAAGCTCAGAATAGGAAAGAAAAGAAAGTGATAAATAGGCTGCTGGTGTGACCAGTGTGAGAATATGGTGTGCTGTGAGAGTTGTGAAGACCTCTATACTGAAGAGACAAAACAACATATGCACAAACGGATGGGCCAACACAAGAGAGCCATCTTCTCAGAGAACTCGAGGTGAGACCATTGGTTGTGGGGCAAGTTTAACCTCTGGGCATATACTGAGTAAAGGTAGAGATACAAGTATATTTACTTGAAGGAAACTAGAGTATGGTAGTTTGATGTTTAACGGTGCGACTGACTGACTGACTGATGTGTAATCCAAAACCTTAGTAACAGACTACCTAAAATGAGGCAAAAAGGCCGTAAGCTCTACAAATAGTTTTGCAATTAGAAAGAAATAGTATTGGCTACTTTTAAAACTACTTTTTTCATACGGCCTTCATTGGTAAAAAATAATTGAATTCAAAACAAAGTTAATTCAGAAACTTAGATATAACACTGAAACATGTAGCCACCAAGAGTGAAAAACAAAGAGCTCAAATAATTGCCAATAAGAAAAGGCAAGTGAGTCTGAAAAAGAAATGAAGTGATTGCTGATTCTAATAAGGGTCAATTCCTTTCTCTTCTTGGATAATAACATTGTTTTTCGCAATCCGTAACATAAATTCCCAAGAGGTTTTCCTAGCCTGTCAATATAATCAGTTTTATTTTGAAAAATTGGACTATTTCTCAGTAGAACAAAACACAGTAGCAGCTTTATTAAGAAAAATTCTTTAATACTATCAGTTAAAACATGGCTGTACAAAAGCGAGACGCCCCGTCACTTGATAGTGATGTTAATGATGCTGATGTCCTCATACGGTTTGTCCGTCTTGGGGTTCACTTTGGAGTTGGAGATCCTTTGGACCACCTCCATCCCTTTGGTGCACCGTCCGAACACCGTGTGCTTGTTGTCGAGCCACGGCTGGAGGAGGGATGTAACATAATGCCATTTACAATCCCCCTTTTTGTTTAGAATTTAAGTTTTCAGAAACCTTTTCCTGTGTGTGAGTTAAAACAAGATTGTGAAAGCCCTTCCAGAACTGGTAACTTACCGTAGGCACCACTGTGATGAAGAACTGTGACCCGTTGGTACAGGCTCCACCGTTGGCCATGCTGAGTGTGTAGGGACGGTCGTGTCGCAACGTGGCATGGAACTCATCCTCAAACTCGCCCCCCCAGATGCTCTCACCCCCCATGCCTGTCCCCGTGGGGTCTCCTGTCTGAATCATGAAGCCCTGCCGACGATGAACACAGACAAGTTGGCACAAAGTCTGAACACCAGCATTTTATAGATATGTTAGTGGTTTAAAAAAGGTAGAAAAATAGATATGAGCGAAATGTCTATGGAGGTTCTCACTCATCCAGGTCATGGTTAATCCTTGTCAAAACGTTCTTGTTGTGGTGACTGGACTTTATTTTCTTCACTTGATGAATTCTAATGGCCTGTGGGGAGTTTCCAATTATACAGACACTCCCCACAGGCTATTATAACAGAAGAAGCCTCTCAAATGAGGAGTGAAACATCTTCAAATGAAGAAAATAAAGTCTAGCTGCGACAAGAAGATTATGACAAGGATAACAGATATGAGCGTTTTCCCCATTATATTTGACTTATATTATCGACATCAATCTTGTAATGTTACCCTCTTACTGTCAACATCAAATAACGTTGGGTGAAACGTTCATTTTAAATATTGAAATACCCTCAAACTTTCCAGATTATTTGATCATTAAAGAGACATGAAGTCAGAGAAATAAGACACACCTTAATGACTCGGTGGAAAATATGGTTATTGTAGTAGCCGTTCCTGCTGTGAACACAGAAGTTCTCCACAGTCTTTGGACACCTGGAACAGTTAATACATATTAATGTTAAATGATGTTCACGACAATTTAAACACATTACTGTTTGCAGATGACATTGTGATCTGTAGTGAGAGCAGGGAATAGGTTGGGGGGAAATCTAGAGGTGGAGGTATGCACTGGAAAGGAGAGGAATGAAAGTTAGTCCCAGCAAGACAGAGTATATGTGTGTGAATGAGAAGAACTCAGGTGGAACGGTGAGGCTACAGGGAGGAGAGATCAAGATGTTGGAGGATTTCAGATCCTTTGGGTCAACAGTCCAGAGCAACGGACAGTGTGAAGAGGTGGGTTCAAACAGGTTGGAATGGCTGGAGAAAAGTGTCAGGGGTACAATGCGATAGAAGACTATCAGCCAGAATCAAAGGAAAGGTGTACAGGACAGTGGTGAAACCAGTGATGCTGTATAGCCTAGAACAGTTACAATGACCAAAAGACAGGAGGTAGAGCTAGAAATCACAGAGATGAAGATGCTAAGGTTCTCTTTGGGAGTGACCAGACTGAGATGGTTCGGTCATGTACTTAGGAGGGATAATGAATGTACTGGTAGACAGATTCTGGAATTGGAGCTGCCAGGCAGGAGGTCTCGAGCAAGACCAAAGAGAAAGATTTATGGACGTAGTGAAAGAAGATATGAAGGTAGTTGGTGTGAGAGAGGAGGATACAGAGGATAAGGTTAGATGGAGAAGGTTGATTCACTGTGGCGACCCCCAAAGGGAAAAGCCGAAAGGAGAAGATGATTTAGGTCAGCTTGTAATACATACTCAGGAGGTACTGGATATTATGACACAGAAAGAAGGAAATAGGTAACATTGTAGGAAGGGTCGACGGGTGATATGGGTGTAAAGGGGGGTGGGGTGGGTTCGTGCTAGACACCCACTCGACAGGGAAGAGCTTGATGTGAACGTCCCCCATGGTGGTGTGGATGATGGCGCTGTCTGACACCCTCTTAGGCCCTTCGGCCTGTGTGGCAGCCATAACTTCCTCCTTGGATGGCTTCTCGTTGAAGATGTCTCTGTCCGACTCCGCACTCTTTGTGTCCTCGGGCTCCCTCTTTGTGAACTAAGAAGAGCGGAGAGATGTTGAAGGAGGATAATGAAGTCGAAGATGGCAAGTGATATGTGTGTCCAACCAGCTCACCATGTAGAACCGGTTCTTTTTGAAGGCGGTGCAGAAGATGGTGGGGTCTGGCTCCTGGTTCTGTAAGGCTGGGTTGTCAGATGCCTTCATCTCCACAGTGGGCGCCACCTTCATGGCCTTGGCCACGCCCTGGAACAGGCTGAGCTGCACCACCCGGATATTCTCCAGCTTTCCCAGGATGCGAACACACCTGGAGGGGAAAACAGACCAAATGTCATGTCTTATTTGACTATTTCTTTCAAGCCATGAGTTTTAAGTTAACTTAATGTTTAGAGAAATGATCTGGCTATTTTGAAAGGGTCTATCTTTTTTGGCTAATTTTCCATTTTCAGAAACATTTTAAAATATTTCAGGTATTTGTCACAATGATTTTTTTTTTTTTTTTACACCGAATTCCAAATCTTTTACGAATATATATGTTCAGTTAACATTTTGGTGTTTCAGTAGTTTTCATATGCAGGAAAGCTCACCTGTTGGTCTCCACATTGATGACCTTGATGCCCAGCATGGTACCATACAAGACAAAGTGTCCCGTCTCATCGAAGATGATGTTGGTGAGTCGGATTCCGTCCACCTTCTCTAGCTCTCGTTCCACTGCCATCCGCCTCCCGAACTCCATGTCAGGGAGCTGCTGCCGCATCTGTTGCAGCTCTGTGAACATCTGAGAGGTAACCAGAGCATTACAGACTGGAAAAAACTGTAATAATATAATCTTAATATTATATAGTCAGGTATTTTCTATTGAACTTTGGAGTTTTTTTTTCTGCCATCATCTCAAGAAACTCCTTGATTACTTTTATGAAGAGCAATCTTGTTTCCACCCACAGGACCACCATATGGTCACAAATTAAGAAATCGGTTTTCAGCTTCACAATGCACAAATTGGAATGGTTTTTCAACCGCTTCTTGTGGCTGTTAGAACTTACTGTTAAGGATTCATCAAAAACCCTCATTAACTTTCCAGTCAGGAAGCGGAAGATCCTGACTTTCCTGTCCGAGGCGATGGTGGCCATCTTCATACCATCTGTTGAGAACGCCAGGCTGGTGGGGTATGTCTTGTGTTTGGCGAATTCGTACAAGTCCGTGTCTGTTTTATATTCCCACTGAACGTGCTTGGGGAACTTGAACTCATTCGGGAGGCCCGTCCAGTATTCCAGCATCCCAGCCTTGTCAGCAGAGACAATCACTCGGAATTTTGGGTTGAGTCGGATCTGAGAGAGGGGCGACAAGTGCATCTTGTCGAACACGTGCAGGGGCTCGTTGGTCCCCCGTCCGTCATACACAAAGATCTTCCCAGACGACTTTTCTGAACAAGCGACGGTGCAAATGGCGTCACCGGGGTTGTAGATCCACTCACTCTGACCAGGATGGAATCTGCGGAGAAATAGTGGAAATGTTTCAGATTCAGACTGAAAACGCCATGTGTGTTCTTTACACTGAAACTCACCCCAACTTCAGCATGTTGATCATGTCAAAGTTGACAACGTCGAACACTTTCATGGCCTGGTCATCTCCGACAGAGCAGAGAAGGGCTCCTTCTGCGCTGACCGCGATACTCTCAATCACACCTGCAGGCAGCAGTACCAGGATGTCAACAGAACACATAGAAACAGGAGAAGAGGAGACTCAAACAGTCATTGATTTCAGCACAGATACAAAATATGGCATTTTACTCTCTCTTTCACTTTTAAATTTTTATTTGTGGCAGTTTTATAACGAAGAGATGGACATATTTTTAGATTTTTCAGATAATTCTTCTGGTACTTTTGGTACTTCTGGTATTTTTTTCTACTTTTGGAGGTTGTCAATCTCATCCAGAAATCAGCATGAATATTTCCACACAATTTACAGCCAAGCCAACCATCTCTCCTCTGGAGCTTCTACATGAAATATACCATAATGCACCATCAGTATTCAACCAAACCTACCAAGATGACTGCGAAAGTGTTTGACAAACTCTATACCGTCCTCCTCCTTTTTCTTCCAGAATTTAACGTGGCCATCCTGGCTGCCCGTGATGACGAAGTCTGTCCTGATATGGACAAAAACACACATATTGAAATGTGGTCCTCAGCCATGAATGTTGAAAAAAATATATACCGTAATTTCCGGACTATTGAGCGCAACTCAATATAAGCCGCACCAGCTAGCTGATCGCTATCTTGGGCTTCCTCCTATGCACTAAAACCGTCAAAGTCATCTTCTTCATTGTCAGAATTGAACGGCCTCAGAATTTCTCGGTCATTTCATCGGTCCGATGTGACGAGGATAAACGTTTTAGGGGCATGAAGCTCGTTTATATATATATATATAAAATAATATCAATATATTATAATAAAAGAAGAAAACTGAAGCCCTACCATTAATTAAATATTGAGTGGCAAGGGCAAACCAATTATTTGGTAGTTGTGAGGAATTGCCTCAAAATAGGCGATGAATAATTATTCAGTGTAGTTTAAAGATCTTGTGAACAGTTTGACTTACTCAGTAAAAAAGTTTTGGCTTATTTTAAGTCAATGACTCATTTAACTCATACCAAATTGTGATTATTGCATCTCTCCCAGCCTCCTCTTACCATGGAATCAATATATGTATGGGTCGGGGATCACTCACTTGGAACAGACGATCTGTGTAATAACATCTCTGTGCATGTAGCTTCGCTCATACATGGCGGCAGACGGGAGGTTGTCCAGGTAGACACGCTCGTACTGCAAAACTGGAAGAAAATTATAATTTTATTTTTATATTTTGCAACATCCATATACATAACTGTGTTAAGTTTAAGACACCCTGCACTGGAAACTGCTAACATTTCATTATGTTCTCTCATGCTTGTGCAATAATGTTAAAAACACCAACTAGTCAGCTACAATTTTTGGGTTGTGAATTTATTGGTAGAAGGATGGTGAGGTTGGGACTGCCAGGCAGGAGGTCTAGAGGAAGACCAGAGAGAGGATTTAAGGATTTAATAACAGATGACATAAAATTAGTTGGTGTGAGAGAATAGGATACAGAGAATAGGGTTAGACGGAGGCTGTTGATTTGCTGTGGCGACCACATCCAAGCAACAACTTTGCATATAGTGTTGTGTTGGTTAATTAGTGCCTCCGCAGATTATATTGAAAAAGAATTGTGCTTTCACGTTCACTATTGCTAATTCTCATGTGCCAGTAAAACATTGAGGGATCCTACTAGCCTTAGCTTTGTTAGCATTTATCATCGTTACTTTGAAGGAGCCATAGACTGGCGAAATAAAACAAACAATCGATAATACAGAAAACAACAAACCTCTTCGTTTCTTGGTCTGCGTGGCCTCGCTTGGCATAGGCCCGACCCATTCATCATCTTCTCCATCGCCATCCTGACTTTCGTCAGCTTTCCTCTTTAACTCCACATTGTTTTCAGTCGCCGCCATTTTTGCCGAACTTCCTTGTTGTCCTTTACAACTTCCGGTCGGCCCCTTGAGCCCCCAAATGATTGTATTAACGCTTTTAAAATATTTTTCTGTTTATCTCGACTCTAATTGATTTTAATATTTGACCAATCTAAACGTCTGTACTGAAAAGCCATTAGGGCAAGCATTAATAACGTTCCACGCAGACGATATTATTTACTTAACTTTTTCTTCTGAACTCGTTGTGTAGGAACTAATGTACTCAGTTGTTTTTGAGGGTAAATCATTGTAAGAACACTTGGGTGAAACCAAAGATCGCTTGTAGGGGGGACCAAATGAAATGCTCAAATGTTACACTGTCACAAACTAATTTGTAGTTTGATTATTATATATTTTAGTAAACCCAATTGTATAGTATGAAAGGCAAAGGGTTTTTTGTTCATGCAAAATAACAAATAAATGCCCCACAAGCAACGTCTTAGTATTGAACCCCCTCCGTGCTAGATAGTAAACAAATTAGTGCAACAGAAAAGTATGGGAGTTCTCACTCGTGCAGCAAGCTAGCCTAGTAATATTATATTTTGGTTCATGGTTTTGTAAGGAATATTAGAGACTGAGTGCGTAAAAATTCGCGTCTTTTCACGATAAACGCAGCCTCGATGGGAAGATGAGTAATATTTATATTCAAGAGCCGCCGACCAACGGCAAGGTGAGTGCGGTTGGTGGAAATGTAGTTTTCAAATTAATGCTATATGATTGTGGATTAAGAGCTTCCGGTCGGTTCAGCTACATTAGTTTACAAGTTGTAACTGTTATATATAAATACAAACCGCACTATGTGGCACTGAGCGTCAAAAAATCCATTACTTTACATTTGCACCTAAATAATATACAAACCCTCTGAAATTCTACATTTTGTGCAAGGTGCATACATATCCAATTAATTTAAGGGATTTCTGACTTTGACAGCGTTGTATTTGTTGTTCTTTGTTAAAAAAAAAGGCCCCAGCACGGTTTTAATGAGGAATGTGCACAAAATACAGTAATTGTCTGTCCGTTGTTGTGTTCTCAAAATTAGATGAGGATTTCCTGAGAATTGAGAGGGTATTTTAAAGACTGCCTTTGGAATGCAGATGTAGTTATAGTAAATGCTATGTATGTATCAGCTTAAGCTTCACTTTTACAAGTCATTCAGTAGGTTTGATACTATTGAGGTGTCAAACCTGACTACATGCCTTTATGATATGAATATGTATAATGATCATATTTTTCTATCGTCATAAAAGTGTGAATGTGTATATAAATATAGAGAAAAAAGGCTGGTATTGGGAAAGTTCCTCAGCTGCTGAATCAGAAACAAATTTGGGCCTTGTTTCCCCAGGTCCTGTTGAAGACCTCAGCAGGTGACATTGATATCGAGTTGTGGTCCAAGGAGGCGCCTAAAGCATGCAGGAACTTTGTGCAACTGTCCATGGAAGGTAGTTCATATGGTACCATATAATTTCACGGTTGCGATTGTCTTAAGAATTGAAGTTAAATATCAGGTAAGGAAAAAGACATTACCTTATTGTCTCTCCATGTTTCTGTCTTTGAGGTTACTACGATGGGACCATATTCCACCGGGTGGTGCCAGACTTCATCATTCAAGGTGGAGATCCCACTGGAACAGGAGAAGGCGGAGAGTCCATCTACGGCCGGGTCTTCAAGGTTCATTTTTAATCTACCAGAATTATTAAAAGCAGTGACACATTTAGTAAAAAGAAACTGGCACTGAAACACTGACCACTTACTTTCAGGACGAATTTCACTCCAGGCTGCGCTTCAATCGGAGAGGTCTGGTTGCCATGGCTAACGCCGGGCCACATGACAACGGCAGTCAGTTTTTCTTCACATTGGGTCGAGCAGACGAACTCAACAATAAACACACCATATTCGGCAAGGTAACCCCGAAAGGACCTCGGCCAAGCACGCACGTTTCGCATCTGTTGTTTGTTGTTGTTTTTTGGCACCAATGTTGACATATCAGCTGTGCATCTAGAACACTTCACCAGCAGTTACTTATTGCTCTGCCTCTCAAGCCGTTGTGCATCTTGAAAAGTAAAGATAGACTAATTTTTTTATGTTCCCTGTTTTTGTCTCATTGTATGAAGCATGATTTGAAATGATTTACACAACTTCTCCTGCAGAAGTATGCTGTTTTGTTAATTCATGCAAATACTGAGTCTCACTGTAAAATATCTGGAGAACATAATGGAACTTTGTGTTGTTTTCCCTCCAACTCTTGTTCCCTCAGGTGACCGGAGACACTGTCTACAACATGCTCCGGTTAGCGGAAGTTGCATGTGACCAGAATGAAAGACCTCTGAACCCCCACAAGATACGGACTGCAGA
Source organism: Fistularia commersonii (assembly GCF_037954325.1). Lineage (NCBI taxonomy): Eukaryota > Metazoa > Chordata > Actinopteri > Syngnathiformes > Fistulariidae > Fistularia > Fistularia commersonii. The sequence continues at coordinate 13,568,676 of NC_141292.1, read as the reverse complement.
GGTATATATTTATTTGTGAAAATTATTATCCTGCTCCTTCAAACTCAATCCCTCTTTTTTTCAACTTTTCCAATATCATCCTCTTCCAGGTGTTACACTGTCCCTTTGATGATGTTGTGCCCCGTGAATCAAAGAAAAGCAAGAAAGAAAAAGAAAAGGCAGAAGTGAAGAAATCCCAGTCAAAAGCCACAAAGTGCGCAAGATACCCTCCTTTTTTCCTACACTTTAATTCAATAGTTCTTTGCCTCCTGCATTCCTTAAAAATGCATTCTCAGCAAAACTACATTTCCTCCTACAAACTTAAATTTCCCATACAGTTTTTACCTTATTTTGCCTACCAAGCGTTTAATATGGCAAATATAAAATAAATGTGATGCAATTATATTTACTGTCTTAACAGCCTCCGTCCCTTATATTTCAGCTTGAATCCTCATCGTAATATTCACTCATTGACATAGATTTAGCATATATTCTACAAATATAATGTTCTGTTACGGACACTCTTCAGTCTGGCTGGCTCATAATGTTTGGCTGTCATTGGTTCACGTCAGAACTGGTCTCTCGTCTGTTGGCGCTGTTCGAACCGTTTTTGCCGCTCTGCAGGAACTTCAGCCTGTTGTCCTTCGGGGAGGAAGCCGAAGAGGAAGAGGAGGTGGCAAATCAAGTCAGCCAGGTAGTCCTGTGACCACTTCTAACTTTTTTACCCAGTTCTTGTACTTTCAGAGGGACTGTGAATTAATGTTAATTTAGCCTTCCCGCTGCCCCCCCCCACACACACACACACCCCCGTTATGGCTGCTCACAGTTTCATCTGATGAGCTTCGATGTTAAATGAACTCGTCCAACAATATAATAAATAAACAGTAGACACAGTATTCACTCTGAAAATCTACTGTAATGATCATAAACACACAAGTCTTCTGTGTACATCAGTAATCAACTTCAATCAATGTGCAGGTGTAGTATTGATCTATTCCTACATCAGCATTTCATATTCCCTGTCCTTATTTCAACATCAGCAGAAATGGAGCGTTTTTGATAATGTCATATTGATGTTGTCATTTAAATGTTTCGTTTTTCATTTCTTTTTTTTATTTTTTATTTAGATAGACATTTATCATCTGGTCTTGTCTCCAGTTGCCCAAGCTTGAAACATGATGTCTGCCGTTTGTTTTTTTTCCTCAGACACTGAAGGGGAAGAGTAAAAGCAGCCACGACCTCCTGAAGAACGACCCCCTGCTGAGCTCAGTGCCTGCCATCAACAAGTATGTTCATCATTTATGCTCATATAATAAGATTTTCACATGAACTTATCTGTGTCAGTCAGAGGCTGTAAGTAGTTGTGGAGGTCAGAAAGAGCCTTTTTTTTAATCAATTCACTTCATAGTGTATGTTCTGAAAAAATTGAATTGCATAATTTTATTCTCAATGATGGTTCTGCTTTGATATTTCAGGCTTCTAGGCTTTTAGTCTGTGATTTAATTCCCATTTAAGGTTTTAAAGTGTCCTCCCATATGATTCAGCCAAGGTGTTGATTTATAATGGTAATCTAATTAATTAAGAAGTAACAATTTCGTAGATTAAAACTTTAGGTTTTTTTTTCTACACTTTGATTTACAAGCTTAGGAAATCAATTTTGAGGCAAAGAAATTGAACAAAAAAACAAAACACTAAACTGAGAAATTACCTAATTTTTCAGTCATTTCTGATTCTGCTTGTGCATGTAAAATTGGTGCATATATTTATCTTTTTTGCATATTTTTTCAAAGGGAAACTAGGAAATCTGGCAACACAGCAATGGTAAGTCGGATCAGCTGAAGAAGGATGAAGATTTGCACTCTTCGGCAAGTTTCCCCTTCAACTCTGAACATCCCATCCCTGCAGACGGATGACGAGGCTGATGGCGACGCAGAGGATGACGAAGAGCATGCGCTGGACCCCGAGGGTAGGGAGAGGATGAGGGAGCTTGTCAGTAAGAAACTGAAGAAAGAGAAGGGCGCAGAGAAGCCAACTGAGCCTGATGACGAGGAACGAGGGAAGAAGTCCAGCCGCAGGTGAGAGTTGTTTGGTTATCGGATCAGCAGGGGGCGAGACTGGGATGTCAAGCACAGCTTCAGCTGCATAAATGTGCTGTGATACAGTGTCTCATCCTGATGGGGGAGCTGTTGTTCTTTAGATAACTGACGAGGCGCAACACAGAAATCATCAATCCCCAACGGCAGAAATCTTATTTATAGTAAAAGGCATAAAGAAAATTAAAAAATTAAACAGAAACTAAACATTTTGTTCACAACCTATATTTACAGTTACAACCACTGATATTTGTTAATTGCTTTGGTTGGTCGGTTATTTTAGCCATCATTTAGTCAGCAGCAATGCAAGAGAACAAGATTGTTTGAGTTATCAAATCAGTTTCCCATAGAGTTCATTATTTATTGTATTCGTTTAAGATGAAGAGCAACAAACCATCTTCAGGTGGAAGGAAACTGAAAATTCCACTTTTTGAAATAACTTCAAAAATACCAAATTGCTGGTTATTTTTTTAATGACCATTGTTTCATTCAGAGCTGCAATAATAAATCAATCAATTATTCTGTCATCAGGTTTTTTATGTGCCAAAATATATTGACAGTCAATTAACCCAGTTGAAGTGGAACTGTAAGAATTAGATTTATTTTTTGCCGCCCATGCAAAGGAGAAGCAGCTCATTTTTTTGCTGCAGTGATCAATCAATCAGTTGCCAATTATTTATTAATCATCTGCATTTCATCAATAATTAGCTTGAACTGTATGTCTTACAAACGAGAGAAAATAATTTTTGACGTCAGTACATCAATGACTATGTGTTTCGATTATTTTTACGTTTCTTTGAAGTCAATAAGGTTAATCATTTTTGGAAATTTTTGACATTTTGACTTCGGGAGACACCGGCCAATACTGCAAGATATTCAAAAGGCCCATCAAATGAATGGATAAAACTAATAATCGATCATTTCTTGGACTGGGTGTCTTTTTTTTCACTTCCAATCGATTGAATTGAAACCCAGAGGGCAGGAATGTACAGATTTAGTTCGATTTTAAATTCTCGTTATTGGAAACAAAGACCTCTCATTTTCCTTCTTACATCCAATGTCCTTATTTTGAAAAAGAAACAGGAAAATAAAGGAACCAACTTGGGACTGTTAATCTGTAAATCTTTTTCTGAAACACATAAGATTTTAAGCACAGGTATTTTTCCTGGAGGTCATGTATTTTTGGATTCAGGTATTCCTAATCGGAGTAAATGCTACAAGCGGGTGGCAAATGAAAGGAAAAAAATGTTAAACATGCTGTAAAATCACAACAGTTATATAACACTGGGAAATGTCATTTCTGTGTCCATTTGTGGGCTTGTGTTGCTGTTGAGGGCAATCGGATCATTGCCGTCAGAGCACCAGTCCGTACACCTGCACATTTTACTGAGTGTTATATGAAACAAACCCATCATGCCGAGATATTTACAAACCAAGCGCATCGGCCTCGCTGACTGATTCAATCTCCTGATGCCCCTGAGGGGAATCCTTCCGCTGGTGATCATCATGTTTTCTCCTACGTCTAACATGTCACTCTCTCGGCCCCAAGGTCACACAGGGACATCGGTTTGTGAGCAACGTGCTTTATTTGCGTTTCTCACATGAAAGATTTCAGACGTTGGCTTCTTGCAGAAACTGTAAACCTCCACGTGCTCTTAGCAACGTCCTTGCAGCAAATACTGTGGAACACTGAGACAGCAGAATTAGAGTTGACAGGTTAGAGGAAATTCTCCAGGGGGAAAAAGAAATAAACTTTTAGTTTCTGAAATATTTTTTAGACTGACACGGGAAAAAACAACCCCCCTCCGCCCCCTAATAAAAACCCCTACTTCTTCACTAACTTCAAAAATTCATGGCGCAACCTATTTCACCCTTCAAAACACCATGAACTCACTTCAGTCTCAGGAAAAAGTAAACCAAGAATTATAAATAAAATACCAAAAAGTCAAGTCAGATTTTATTTATGTGGCGCCAAATCACAGTTGTCTGACACTTTCCATGTAGAGGTCTGGACCACACTTTAAAATGACCTACAGAAACCCAACATTCCCCCCATGAGCAAGCACTTGGCGACAGCTTTGAGGAAACAACTGCAAGAAAACTTGGATAGATCCAAGGTCCATGTGGGCAGCCTTCTGCCTTGACCAGTTGGGGTAAAATGAGAAAGAGCGAGAGAGAAAAAAATAATGGTGGACGCCAGACGAGACCGCTGCAGTTGGCCAAACCAAGCCCCTGGGGAACCTGTGAAAAGAGAGAACTCAGGGACTCGCGAGGAGATATGAGGTTACTATCATGCACTGATGAAGGGACATGAGTGCAGACAGGATAGGAAGATTGGTAGGAATGAGAGAGGTGCATCATGGGATATCCCCCAGCAGCATAAGCTTGCGGCAGCTTAACTAGGGGCTTGCCCAGCCTTATCTCCAGGCTTTATCAAAAAGAAGGTTTTAAGCCCATTCTTAAATAATGAAATCCAGATTGGATGATGGTTCCACAGAAGAAGCTCAGTAACTGAATGCTTTGGCTCCTGTTTCTGCTTTAGAAACTCCAGGGACCACAAGTAGCACTGTGTCCTGGGAGCTTAAAGTTGAAGTGAGGCGAAGGTTGTATCCAAACGAAAATACAAAAAGACATTTGCCAAAAAATAGACCAGGAAATTATCAAGAAATCAGCAAGACGTTGAGATCAAAATTATTTAAAAGCACAAAAATTACCCTTCAAAAGTACATTAACAAATCATGATCATCCATAACAGAACATTTAAAAAACAAGATGACTATAGTTAGAACCAGTGATATTATCCATCCTAATGCCAAATGCCGAATCCAATGAAAATCTGATTTATTAATCAAGTTTAAGTCAGAATTGACTGCAATATATGTCAGGAGTACAGCAGCTAGACAAAGACACAAAATACTGTCTACTGCCATCTGTTAGTCATGAAATCCTACAAAAAATTAAACTATTCCAAAAGCACCAAACTAGACTTCTAAGTTTTCAATATTCTATATTTAAGTGTTAGAATTGGGCATCACATGACCAACACCATACTTGCAGTGTCGCCACACAGCCACTAGTCCAACGTACGCCCAAGATTCAAGTGCACTGGAGGTGTCCAGGTGATGTGAGGTGACTCAGACACCGACCTTTTCCCCACTGCTAGTCCTTTCGTGTTTAAATGGAGCCCTTTATTTGCTTTTTCCTTAATTTGTCACCCTTCTGTATATTCCAGCATGTTTTAACACACACTGACACACACACACACACACACACACACACAGTCATAGCTCACTGGACCAACATCAGTGGACCTTCTGTGTGAACCAGGAATGTTGGCACTCAACGCAAATTACTTACCGAGCCGAAGACGAGGCAAACAGCACATGTGCCCAGAGCCGGCGGCGTGAGCGAAATGACGATGAGGCAAGAGGGCGATAACGCGCGAGGCAACATTTAGTATAAGAAATGACCCCAAGAGGAGAAAGCAGAGAAGGGGTGGGGGTGAGGAGGGGCTGGAGCGGTTGTTAGCGGGGGGTGATTTATTCATTCATTCATCACCCTTTGATGGCGGCTGGTTATCTCTCCATATCCTCTTAACAGGTAGCCCTCAACAACCATAATCAGCGTACCCTTCTCTCATTAGCGCTAATGGGATAAGGAGCGGGGGCGTCCGGCCCGACTGACAGCCAGCTTGACTCGGACAGCGTAGTATATTAAACACAAGTGCAGATTGTTTTGCTACAAGAACTGTAACCCAACACAGTGGTTTGTCTTGGCAGTGAATCAAAGTGTAGGCCGGTAGGTACAGTGTTAGCCCGGGACAAAGGGGGCATTGTTGCAGTGTGAGCTCTGCTCTCCCACTGTTGCTTTGCCTCGGGCTTTCAGCTGCTCTGTATGCGAGCAGGAACTCCGGCCACTATCTGGTCACCTGGGAAAAAGAGAGGGAGGACGTCAAAGCAATCCCCCTTCCCATCCCTGCCCCCCCCCCCCCCCCCGCATTCCCCCCGTGGTTCTGTCCGATCGCCTCCGTCGTTGCAGGGCTTCCGCTGCCTGATCTTTCATTTGGCACTGCTAAATGAGTCGTTAACCGTTTCCGTTACTGTATCGCTCTGCTCGGCAGATTTTCAGGCCGAGCGCCAGGCCCGTCGCTGGTCCACTGCCCCTCAGACATATGGAGGCCTAACACTGCCTTCACTCGGAATCCGGCAGATGGTAGACGTCAGACAGAAAACACTTTGTGGACGCTGCAGGAAAAAAAAACAGCCCAGTGAAATGGCAGAGAGTACAAAATATTTAAAATACTAGCTCTTAGAGTCAGCAGAGTTGGATTTGTCCTGAACTCCATATCAGTTTATTCTTGATTAAAGCTGTTTTTTTAGCTCTTTGAAGCTATTACCCTTGAGGTTGCTCTTTGCCAGCCTCACCCGACTGACTGCCCCTTCTGAAAGTCTGCAAATTTCATTGGGTTCCATACAATAGCCTGAGCCATCGCTTTTGTTAATGGCAAAGACGCCACTATGGCATTTAGAAATGCATGTTGGGTCGCGTCAAAAGATAATGAGGAACCAGAAAAAAACTGCAACGCAATTTACAACAATTACACCCGCATCATTGTTTGATCTCATTCTGTAGGACAGTGTAGTTGGTCGTCTTTGGACAGTGAGCAGGCTGCCGTCACCAGCCGTACTGTTGGAATTTTTTGCAGTTTCCCGAAAGTTTTCTGGAAGAAGGCAGTTTCTTTTGTACTGTAGGAACTTTTTTCAGTTCCTCGAACTTTTTCTGGAAGCAAGCAATTTCTTTGTGTTCGGACACTTTAGGAGCCAGGGGCTGTTTAAGCTTCTGCTCCGACGCAGGTTTTTTTTACGGTTTCATGGAAGCTCATATGACGTAAGTGCGTCAGCAAAAATACAGATTTATGGGAAAAGTCCACTCACTGGGCGGATATGATTATTGTAATAGTCGCTGAATAAGCAAACTAGACAAAAAAAGTGGAAATAAAAACAGGTCATTTCTAAATTGAATACCACCCAATGCTTCAGGGAATAGAAAAATCAATAATAATAATAGTGATAAAATTAAAGTAGTGTTTATAGTTTAATTTATTTTCTTATTCAATGTCATAATGTTTTTTGTTTTTTTTTAATTTTTTTATGAATTAATCTTTCTTACCTCCTGCACCTGGATGTTATTGAGGCAGCAGCAGGAAGTAACCCCCCCCCCCCCCACTGTCAATCTCTACTGATCAAATCATCAAATCAAGGAATTTGCCACGAAAGTATTGGTAAAGCTGACCCTTAGTTATTTATTATGGTTAGGAATTGGACTTGATTAATATGATCTAATTAATTAGAGGCTCTGTAAAGAATTAATCAAAATTAATCTAATTTTCCATTCAACGGAATATTTGACAAGAGAAAAAAGAAATTTAAGTTTGTTTGATGAATGAATCAGTATGCATCAGCTTAAACTTGATAATCTTGTTTTCCTGTCACTCTACAACAGATAAAGAAAATACATGTGTGCCTCTTGATCATGAGCAGTGTCACTTCCTTTCATTGACATCTAGCTGCTGTATTTGTTTTGAGTTGTCTTTCTGGAAGAGAAGTTCGTAATTATTATCGGCTGAATTGATCTGCAGCGCCCCTGTAGGCCTTTATCTTATACCACCGACAAGAGAATGGTCTACAGTCTATAGTGATCCATTTGGACAGTGTGTGCTACTGCAAAGCTAATATTACCGACTTGCGCGCTAGCACAAAGTTCCCATTGCCAACCTGTGTGCTTGTACGAGGCTAACATTGCCGGATTAAGTGCTAGTACAAAGCTAACGCTACTGATCTGGGTGCTGGTAACAGCAGGTAAATCTGACTCCGCAAACTCCTTCCCCAAAAAGTGCAAAGAACGGCATTTTTGTTTATTCTCCCATCTGTATGTTTCATAAATGTAAATGTCATTCATTCAGCTATCATTATGTGCCTTGTCGGTCAAGTCAATCCCACTGTGCATAGGTGTAATCTGTTCCTCCTGAGGAATTTCGTAGTACCATTAAGAGGGCTTTCGTGGTACCATTAAAGTGTGTTGATTTTCTTAACCGTGTATTTTTTCTGTAATTTAATTAATCAAAATTAATGTCTAAAATTCCAGTCCCGAATTATTATGTATTTGATTATACATTGACAAATCTGTCGGTTTGTATCCTTCATACATTGTGAGGATTTGTTTATTTATTTATTTATTAGCATTTCTCATGACTTTATAATCAACTGTTAAACAGAACCATGTTAGTTTATTACCATCTGCAGTTTACTCACGTCTCAGCTGGGGGAACATAGTTTAATGTCGACTGCGTCCTTTTTTTTCTTCTCTCTCTCTCTCTTTCTTTCTTTCCTCAAAGTGGAGGCCACAGAGACAACCTTGAAATCAGAAGTCTCCCTGAAACCAAAATATTTTCTACATCAGGTCAAAACTATCTTGCATTGCTCTCCAGCAGCCAGATGATATTCCCCTGCTGGATTCCATGATTGCAAAACGCTTGGACTTGCTGATACGCCGTAGCAAGTTGCCAAAATCGTAGTGAAACTTTACCTGAAAGGTTTGACTTAAACCATCAGATCTGTCAAAGTACTTTTTCTTTTTTTTTTTTCATCCTTTGAAAGGCCATGTCATTGCACTTGGATGTTTGTCGGGCAGCTCCCTGTCAAGCTCACAGTTTGACACTCCTGCTATGTTGCTGTTGATCAAGTCTGGTTTGGAGCGTTTGAAGTTGGCCTCTTTAGGGGTGTTTCTTTATAAGAGACAGTGCTGAATGAAGTCCCAAAAGTGGTGTATGTGGTAGTCGCCACTTTTGTTAAACCCGACGGGGCATGACTGGGGAAGCAAAATGCTTCCATATGGCTGTGGGACGCAGTGGGAGCTGCCTCTGCCAACGAGGCCTGGCTCCCTCTGCTGTCTCCGCTAATCGCTCTCGGGTTACTGCCGGCCCGACCCAATCATACAGTTGCGCTTCCTAGTATTCAGGTCGCTTTGCCAGATACTGTGTAGGATGAAGGACCCGCCATGGCACAGGTGCGTCCATTAGACCTGCGCCATCGTGAACCAAGGGGTTTGAAAGCAGCTGCAATTACAACCCTGTCAAGCCGGTTTAATTTTTCTCTTCATTTATCTTTTTTTTTGAGTGGCATTATCAATACATGTCCATAAAACAATGGATCTCCATAACGGCATTGTGTGTTTTCCCTTTGGACCCCAGAGATCTGTCTGACAATTCAGTTAGATCTGTCAAGAGCTCAAACTGAAGCATCTGCTGCTGCTTTATCAGAGAAAAAAAAAGGTATGTTGGATCGATCGCGCAGACACCAATCATTAATCTTTTCTATTTCGTGTTGCACGCCTCACATTCTCATCCCAAGATATATCCAGTTGGATGTGAATTGAATTTTTTTGGATTGGGACTGTGGTCCATACTCCAAGCCACGCTTCTTTTTCGATATCGATTTGTGTCATTATATCCCAAAAATCACTACCCCCTGCACCCCCAAATCGAACCAAGCACTTATGCTGCATTGTAGCGTGGTACTTCGATTGTCAGATGCATGGTGCAGATAATGTGTTCGAATTTTGTACAAATATCAGGTTACCCATAGATCCTTTAGAAACTCTTGTTGCTTGTAATCCACGGTGACAAAATCGTATCTGGGAATGCCCTCCCCCCGAACAGGAGTGCGTGTTTTCCAGCTCGTCCTCATATTGCAGGGACATAAATCTGAGCACACGGACTCTCAGCGGGGGGAAACACCTCCCCGCTGGGATCAAAAGGCAAGTTCCCCATGACGTCAGTAATTACATTTTAGGGTGAAGACTTGTTTTTGAGGTTGAGATAAGGTTAGGGTCAAGGCAAGTCTCCAGGAAATTTGTCAAAGTGTGAGGCTGGTTCTTCTTCTTTCAGCTTTTCCCTTCAGGGGTCGCCACAGCAAATCAACCTTCTCCATCTAACCCTATTCTCTGTATTCTGCCCTACCACGCCAACTACCTTCATATCCTCTCTCTCTACGTCCATAAATCTTTTCTTTGGTCTTCCTTGAGACCTTCTGCCTGGCAGCTCCAATTCCAGCATCCGTCTACCAATATATTCTCTATCCCTCCTCTGTACATGACCGAACCATCTCAGTCTGGCTTCTCTGACCTTCTCTCCAAAACATCTAACATGTGCTGTTCCTCTGAAAGACTCATCAGAGTGCCCACACTTTTTCACCTTTTGAGCTACTTTTCAAGTATGTACTTTTCAAGTAGCATGTACTTTTCAACTTTTCATGTGAAAATGATCTACCTCCACTAACAATGCTGAATATATATTTATTTATATATCTACTGAGTATCCTTCACACAACAAATGTTTGTGGATCTTGCATAACTGCATGAACCCTTATGGCACGCCACAAAAGGGTGCTTTTTTGGTAAATACCCTATTCTGATGACTTGAACGGAGTCAGCAGCATAATTGAAGTTAGCTGTGAGAAAAATGACTGCTGTCCTGACAGCTGGGATTTTAGTTCCTTCACCTTTCTCCTTCTCAGCTCACTTTTCCGAGGAAAGTCGGTGTAGTAGTTTTTATGAACGGTCTGAAAATGCCGCTCCAAATTTCTCTTTTTCAGTATAGCAATGGCAGACTGGCAGATGAGGCACACTCACATTGAAAGTGACATAGTAAAAAAAAAAAAGTCAACCTCCCATTCCGTATGGAAGTGATTTGTTTTAGTCTTTTTATTTGGTCCAGCTCCCCTACTCATTTTTATACCCATAAGTTTAGAAGACATGAATTGGAGGCTGACTCGTTAGCTTGCTAGAATGCGAGTTATGTCCACATGCGCAGTGACGCCTGTGTCCGAAAATATCAGATGTGACGGACCGACTGTCAATCAATTAATGCCACGCTACCTCCCCACACACCTTTGCGATCGACTGGTAGATCGCAATCGACATATTGGGCACACCTGCCATACAGCATTGCTGGTCTCACCACTGCCTTGTACACCTTTCCTTTCATTCTGACTGATAGCCTTCTATTGCATAGTACCCCTGACACTTTTCTCCACCCATTCCAACCTGCTTGAACCCGTCTCTTCACCTCTTTTCCATATTCTCTGTTGCTCTGGACTGTTGACCCAAAGGATCTGAAATCCTTCAACTTCTTGATCTCCTCCCTGTAGCCTCACCGTTCCACCTGAGTTCTTCTCATTCACACACATATACTCTGTCTTGCTGCGACTAACTTTCATTCCTCTCCTTTCCAGTGCATACTTCCACCTCTCTAGATTTTCTTCAACCTGTTCTCTGCTCATCATGGTCCAAAGAGATTCCCATCTAACCTCATCTTTGCCTGTCCATCACCACTAGAAACAAGAAGGGGCTCAAAGCAGTCCCAACTCCACCTTGAACTTCTCTGTTACCCCAATAGCACACCGCACCACTGTGTCACAGCAAGCATACATGTCCTGCTCCAGTCTAACATACTTCTCTGCCACTCTAGATTTCCTCATACAATACCAGAGTTCCTTTCTTGGCACCCTATCATATGCTTTTTTCAGGTCAACAAAAACAAAATTCAGCCCCCTCTGACCTTCTATGTACTGCTTCATTAGCATTCTCAAAGCCACTATCACACTTTGTCTCCATTCTTCAGGCATCTTCTCCCTCTCTAAGATCCTGATAAACAATCTAGTCAGAAACTCTACAGCTGCCTCTCCTAGACACTTCCACACCTCCACAGGTATATCATCAGGACCCCACTGCCTTTCCACTCTTCATCCTCTTCACCGCCTTCCTCACTTCACTTTTACTATTCTGTGCTACTTTGTTGTCTACAATAGTCACCTCCTCTACTCTTGCCTCTCTTTCATTTTCCACATTCATCAGCTCTTCAAACTACTCTGTTCCATTGTCCCATCAGTCTTCTAGCATCTGTCAGTACATTTCCCTCTCTATCCTTAATCACCTGGACCTGTTGTACATCCTTTCCATCTTTATCCCTCTGTTTCGCCAACCCATATAGATTGTTTTCTCCGTCCTTACTGTCTAACCGAGCATGCGGGTCATCGTACGCCCTTTGTTTTGCCTTTGCTACCTCTAGCTTTACCTTACATTATATCTCCCTCTACTTCTGTCTGTTCTCTTCAGTCCTCACAGTATCCCACTTCGTCTTTGCTAACTGCTTTCTCTGTATATACTCCTGCACGTCCTCATTCCACTACCAAGTGTCTTTATCTACTTTCCTTCCAGATGACACACTAAACACTCTCCTACCTGTCTCCCTGATAAAACAAGCTGTTGTTGTCTAATCTTCTGGAAGCTCTCCCTGACCCCCCAGAGCCTTTCTCAACTCCTCCCTGAAAATCATACAACACTCCTCCCTTTTCAGCTTCCACCACTCTGTCCTCTGCTCTGCCTTTGTCCTCTTGATCTTCCTTGTTACCAGAGTCATCCTACAAACCAGCATGCTATGCTGTCTGGCTTCACTCTCACCTACAACTACTTTGCAGTCACTGATCTCTTTCAGATTACCTTGTCTATACAAGATGTGGTCTACCTGCATGCTCCTACCTCTGCTTGTTACCCTGTCTTTTCTGGAAAAAAAACTGTTCACTACAGCCATTTCCATTCTTTTTGCAAACTCTACCACCATTTGTCCCTCTGCATTCCTATCCTGTATACCAGTGGTCCCCAACCCCTAGGCTGTGGACCAGTACCAGTCCGTGAATTAATTGGTACCAGGCCACACAAGATATAATCAATTATTTCCGTTGGATTTATTATCTGAGTCAGACAATCTTTGTTTAGAAAAATCTTTAATGTAAATGTAACCCACAAGCCAGCAAAAAGAGTAAAAAACCAGACGTCAGACCGAAAGTTTCTTTTCGAAGGGGAAAAGGTGGCTCCACAGTGGATTCACGTTTATTATTATAGTCGAACTACGCACCCCACCCCCCACCCCTCATTCCCGGTCCGTGGCGATAAAAAGGTTGGGGACCACTGGTGTATACCAAATCTGCCCATCACTTCTTCATCCCTTCTATTGCCTGCACCAACATGACCATTGAGTTCTGTACCAATTACCACTCTCTCATCTCTGGGGATATTCTGCATCACTTCATCCTGCTCATTCCAGAACTTCACCTTCTCCTCTAACCACACCCCACCTGCGGGGCATGGCCACTAATAACATTGAGAATCACACCTTCAATTTCCAGTTTCATACTCATAAGTCTATCTTACATTCTTTTCACCTCCAGAACGTTCCTAACAAACTCCTCCTTCAAGATAACTGCGACTCCATTTCTCCTCTTGTCAGTACCATGGTAGTACAACTTAAAGCCACCTCCTAAGCTTCTAGCCTTATTACTCAGGAAAGGTGGGATGAAGGATATTACATTAGTTATGAAAAGGACAGGAAATAAACAGCCTCAAAAGAGGTGATCTGGTCAAAATGCTCCTCAGTCATCCACCTCTGGGGAGTATTCAAATTTTTTCCAGACTCATGAATAGGACCCTTTTCCCAGTAAGACAGAGACATTGGTTTTGAATGTGGATGAATTTACAAATTTGAATGTGGATATTGCTACAAAATTACTTTACATATCAAGAATTAAAGTCAAGACAGAGTTTGTTTAATATAGTGGCAAATCAAAGTACAGTGGTCTAATGACAGATTCCATGTTGTGCAGGTCCGGACAACACTCTTTAAAATGATTTACAGAAACCCAACATATCCCCCATTACCAACCACTCCGCAACAGCAGCGAGGAAACATTGCCAGAAATCTTGGACAGATCCGAGGTCCATGCCATGGTGGCGGCCTTCTGCCTTGACCAGTTGAGAGATAGAAGCAAGATCTGGTGTCATAAATGTGATAGACAGAGCTGGGTATTAGGAGCGGGGTGGGACAGGAACAAATGATTTCTTACCAATAACACCAGTAGCGCTGACATTTATATGGTAATAGCTGACACAAGACAGTAATAGCTGTATTATCTTTAAATAACAACAGTGGACGCCCAGTAGGACCACTGCAGTAGATCAAGCCCTGCCCCCTGGGAACCTGGGAAACAAGAGTGCCCAAGGACTCTTGAGAAGATATAAGGTTACTATCGTGCATTACTGAAGGGATATGAGTGCAGACAGGAGAGGAAGAGCGGGAGGAATGAGTAAACGGTTCCTTCAAGAGCCAACAGGAATCAACCAAGATACTCTTTAAAACTTCCCAAAGAGCTGAACTTGAAAAATGACTCTCTGCGTTCATGTGTCTTTCCCTCTGACTGGATCTCCAGTTGGTGCATCTCTTTAAGACATCGCTCCCTGAACCTAATGTATAATGCGACACGCACTTAAAAATGACACAGGACATTAATTACCGGTAATTACAGTATGAATGTGTTGCACCTGCCTCTCGTCGCACAGTCACAGCCCGGCGCTTCTCGGAAAAAGGTCACCGAGATCGTGGAAGCATTCAGTGCACACAAAAGACAAAAAAAGAAAAAGAGAAGAAAAAAAAAAAAACTACTTGAGATAATCCAGTTGTTGGCAGCAGGATTGTGTATGTTTTGGAGCTGGCAGGTTTACACAACGCTGGCCCAGCATTGTGTATGTGTGTGTCTGTGTGTCTGTCTGTCTGCCCCGTGTGGCAGCGACTCTCTGGAAGCACTTTGACTACGAAATGTCCAGGACGCTGCGAAGAATCAGCAGAACTCCTTGGACCAAACTCAATTTCATCCTTTTGACATTAAGCACATGTCTTTCACTGTGTGTGTGTGTGTGTGTGTGTGTGTGTGTGTGTGTGTGTGTGTGTGTGTGTGTGTGTGTGTGTGTGTGTGTGTGTGTGTGTTTGTTATGTTTTTTTTGTTGTTTTTTTTTCACAGAAATGTAAAAGTGGGCGAAGAGTTTTCAAGGTCTAACAAACTTCAGACAAGGCTCAGAATAAAGCAGCCCTGCGCAAGAATGCAAAAGGCACCCGGGCACAGAATTAGCAAGAACTTACCAGAAAATGAGGAAGAAATTGTCCCCCAAAGCAGCCCATAATTATCTGAAAAGGAGCAAGGAGGCACCTGAAACTAACCGAGATTGACGCTGGCAAATAAGCCTCGAGATAAGTAAGCGCTTACCTGAAAGATAGCACAAAGTGAAAAGAAATCCTGTGTACAACCAGCTTTACGTTACCAAGAAACAATCCAGGAATCTGGGGGCCCTTGGCCAAACATTACAAATTAGTGAGAAGATTGAAAAATGAGCCAGAAATGGAAGTAGTTGAAATTTCCTGGAAAAAAAAAAGAATTTGTAAAAATTGGCAACACAACTGCAGCTCATTGGGCAGAGTTGATGTCCCGCCATTCAGGAAGTTAGCGATGCTGAAGTGCCCTTGGACAAAGACGCTGATTGCATTTGCTCTGGATTATCTGGTTAGCGCCTTGCAAGTGTGGATGGGCGAATGTAATCCAGTGTAAGTACTCATTTATGCTCACGTTATGCAGGTAAATAGGTATGGCCATCGTCAGGCATCACTGCCCACATACGTCTCATGGTTACTTTACGTTGCCAGCGTTGTTAAACAATACAAACACCAGAGTTCTGAGTGAACTTCCGGTAGAGTAACGTCAGTAGTCCGTGATGTGGCCATTAGATACTTTCTTGTTGTCTTCTCGCTGGTGGGTGCTTGTGCTTGGTTGGTAGATTTGGTGTCCCTCCAATCAGAAGGTCAGAAGGTCTTCAATTCCAGACTCCTCCTGTCTACATGTTGACGTATCCTTGATGCTCCCGGTGGAATGATTAGCATAGCAACTCTGCCCTCATCAATGCTTGAATAAGTGACTGAAACTGCAAGGTGTGAATGCTCTCTATAAGTTAGGACTGTTTATTTGTTGCTCTTTATCCCCCTTAGCTAGTTGCACTCAAGCGTTCTGCGCAACACTGCCCATCAAGAACTTCCGGTGGTCCTGCTCCATTTACTGTTTGGCTACGCGTCAGCGAGTTCCCTGAAAATATACAGGAGCAGAAAGAAACACAGAAAACAGATAGAGGGCTCTGTCTGTATGCCTGTTTAGCATTTAGCATAAATGATCCTTACAGCACTTTGAAACTGCGAGGTGACGAAAGCGCCGTATAAGCAGAGATCATTTACTGTTTACCTTAATGTTGACTTAAAGAATAAATTGACCTGACAACAATCAAGGATCAGGCTTTTTTTAGGCTTTATTTACAATTTCTGTTTGAAACTCTGGAATCACATGACTCCCAGGCCGCTGCTGGCCGACGCGTCACTTTGCAAAGTCATGCAAATTCCTGTGTTGAGGTTGGATTCCTGCGCTGCAGCTCACAGTTCTCCTTGGCCTTCGTCCAGGCCGTGGAAGTGCCCCCCGAGGGGAGTTCAACCAGCCATCTTGTTATTCCAGCACATTCATCCACATCACTTGCTCAGTCATTAGAGGGGCTGGAGTCCACCGTAGCAGGGAGAAGCTGCCGCCATCGCCGCTCCCTGCCATCTTTGTGGTCAACCCTATTCAAAATAAAGCTCCTTTTTTTTCTTATAGTTCAATATAGATTTCAGACATATTGTGGTTTTATTTGAATATGAGTTCAATTTTTTTTTTTTATCTGTAATTTCATTTTTAGAGGTTTGGGAATGTGAGTGCAGAGAAATTGTGGGGTAACAGCAGGATGTTATTTGCAAAAATGAGAATTATCACCCCCAAAAGAAAGACCATGACATTTCACGAACATTTCACAGAAACTATCTAAAAATCGCTTTAAAATAAGGAGGAAATTACCCCTGAAAAAAATATCACCAGGAAATTAGCTTTGTGGAATCATGCTAAGGTTCGCAGGAAATTCAGCAAACACTCAAAGATTAACCTAAAGTAACTTGCAGAATTAGCAGGTCGTGAATTGAATCTTAACATAAAACAAACACACACAAAAGTACAATCTGCTAAATTAAACAGCCAATAAATTGCCAAAGATATATTTGATTTAAAAAAAAATATCATAATCGTAATTTTCAAAGTCTTTGGAGTGCGAGCGCAGAGAAAGCCCCCGGTGCTTACACACTGCGGTCTGAATATTTGATGCGGCGTACAGTCATGGCTGCGCTATTTTAAGGTTGTTAAATTCCAGCGCGGACCTCAGACTCCTGCCAGACACCCCGGTATTAAAATGCTCGCTCGCGAATCGCGAGACGTCTTGGTTTCCTGCCAATCACTTCATATGCTTTCTTTATGAAAACTTAATCATCCACAGCTTTTTTTTTTTTTCGGCGGGTGTGGGATGGGGGGTGAGGGGGGTCTCCTTTTTTTTTTAAAAAGTGACAGTAGCTGGCAGTGATGGGGACTTATTTAAAACAAACCCCAGTTTTTGCCCAGTTTCGGTTTATTTATCTTGCTTTCGCTCTTTATTTCTCTGGCCAACCCAACCTCGTCTCCCGCTGAGGGAGAGTCCAATGGATGGATGGTCTCTTTTCCTTGGTCGTCTGTGAAAAAGAGGCAGATAGCAAATCACAGTGCACAGATCCCCCCCACCCCACCCCCATTGCCACCCCCACCCCAATCCCCCTCTGATGTTGTTTTTCCACCTATGCTGATTCATCATTGAACCTTAGTGGCACCGGCTGGCTGTAAATCCATTATAGGGCTACGGTGTAAAGTTCTTCCTCAGTTTTAAGTAGCTGCTCTCTCTTGTTTTAATAGCATTTCAATATGTCTGCTTGTTCCATTAAGAATTAAGGACGGCCATAGAACAGCTGTAATATATAACCTAAGTGTATAAATTATATTTTATTGTGGCTTAAACGTTAAGGAGAAAATACCAGGAAATAGGGGCTGGGGGGGGGGTTATAACCCGAAAAAACTGCAAGAAATCAACCAAAATTTCAATGTAAACACAGCCGACAATATATGAGGGATAACCTGAAATGAAAATAAACCAATCAGGATTTGATAAAAATAATTGCAGGATAGAAATAAAATGACCTGAATAAATGAAAAGTTTCATGGACTTAAAAGGGAAAAAGTCTGAAGACACACCATTGCCGGAAAAATCATGAGATGGAGGTGGAATGTTATGTAACTAAAAAGTTCATGGGGGGCTGAAACCAAAAAAACGACAAAAAAATTATCGAGAATTTGACTCTGAAACTTAAAGATTTAAAAAAAAAAATGACCAGAAGTGACTAAGAAATTCCATCAAAATGTGGGGTTATTCATGAAATAAAATTGGATTTTTCAAAAAACATCTCTCAGCTCGTAACAAATTATGGTACCATATGTCTCAGTGACCCAACCAAATATTGGGGCCGTCTGCTCTTATTGTTCATAATAGTGTGGAAACATTCTGCGGTTCCTTGGCTCCTCGGAGCAGGAGTTAAGTAATTTACAGTACAGCCTTGTGAGGGTCTCGGGAGGAATTTTGCTTGCGCCCTGAGGTGCGTCTTAACAGGTGTTGTAGGGACTCTTTCCGGTCCTTTCTTGCCTCTTTTCTCTTTATTAGCGCCAGCCCGCGGAGCTGATTGTTTGGCTGTTGCCATGGAAGAGACACTTGTTTTCCATGCGGCGGCTTGTCTGGGCAGGTGGAGAAAGATTAGTTGGAGTGGAGCTGAGCCTCAAACGTACGCATGTATAAAACTGCAGCTTGTCAGAAAATGGACAGATGACTTACAAGCAAATACTCTCAAGACAGATGTGGACATGTAGAAGTTAACAGTCGAGGTCGATAATCAATATAATCAATATGAACTTGTCAGGGCCAGTTACATTACATGACTGATATTATGTAAGCCGCTAACTTGAACATTAAAAAGCAATTCTGATGCTCGATAACTGTTTGATCATAAACAGAATGTCCAGTACTTGATTATATTTATTGGGGCAAATGTTGTTATGTATAATAGAAGTGCTCAAGATATATCACTATTAATTATGTAGGAGATAATACAATTTTCCATCCAATCCTGTCACTTTTTTTAATCTCGGGTAAATTGTCCACTATGGGCAGTGTCACATTTGCTCACACAGAGTGGGAGCCTTTTTTTTATTGGGTGTACTTTAGATGAACTATGTAACCAAAGCGACGTAAGCCTGCATTCAGTAGCCCCATATACCATTTATCCCTTTAATCATTTTAAAAAGTAGCAAATTGAGAAATGTTCTCCAGATGCTGATAAGATAATGTTACTGAGCCTGTGTGTTTCTCACCAGCAAGGAATGTCTGGGAAGACAAACATAAACTTTATTTAAGAGCTAACTAAAATAAATACATCCATTAGAATAAGTAGAAATTTCCAACCCCCAATAAAGTGGCCTGGGCCATCCGATGATACCAAACATACACGAGTTCATTGGCACAGACCAAATGCCCACAATGTGTAGTTGAATTTGTTTGGAGAAGGTAAAATTAGGATATTGTGCCAACCATCCATTCATCTCCTGCTGCTTATCGAGGGTCAGGTTGTCAAGGCCGTAGCCTAAGCAGAGAGGCCCTGTGGAGCCCCAAAGGCCAAAAAAGCCCAGTAGGACTCCTCCTTTCAGCTTGGCATCCCTCACCACCAGTGTCCATCAATGGGTTTGGAGGTTACCAGCACAACAAACACCAACTGTCAAATGGCCACAGCTCCTATCTGCAGCCTCAACAAAGGAGGCATAGAATATGGCTCTGATTTATTGCCCCCGCCTCCCCCCAGGATGTGGTCAAATTTCTGCCGGAGGTGGGAATTAAACTAGGGGACTCTGCCATTTGTTCCCAACAGACACTCACAACTCATAGGGGTCTGCCAGATCTGACCAGCATCATTTCCGACCATCGGAGCCAACTCTTTGATACCCCTCTCTGAGTGTCACATGTCACTGCCTGTTCAATGTCACTACCACAAAGTTGATCGAACTGCAGCCTAGAGTGTTCTGGTACTATGTGCACATATGCACCCCCTTATGCCTAAGTATGGTGTTTGTGATGCTTTCCCCTCCAAGGACTCCAGAAGGGTGGGTACAGCAAGCTGCTGTTTGGAGAATCTACCATCCCATCCCCTGAAGGCAGAGGGAGGCTATCATCTTGTCCATCAGCTTAAACCCCAATGTAAGGGGTATCGAGTCATGGGGCAATAAGTACGCCCACTTGTGCTCAGTGCGAGCAACTCTAGACTAGAAAAGAGTCCAATGAGGACCTTGGTGCAGGGGCACAATCTATGCATCACAGCGAGTCCTATTATGTCCAGCCTATACCTATTTGCCTCGTACCCCAGCGTGGGCTCCTTCTCTGCCAGAAAGGTGACCTTCCACGTCCCTAGAGCTTCTGTAGCTGAGCATCTGTCAGTACCTGCCTTTCGCTTACACTGCACCCAGCTCCATTGGCCCATCCAATGGTCAGTGAGCCTACAGGGTTAATTTAATGTAGGAACATGTGACTGTGTTCAGGCTGACAGAATAAATCTGTGGTTTGTATTGTTTATTAAGTCTGAACAGCAAATTTCACAAGAAATCAGTTATGCTTGGATGTAGTTTGAGAGAACAATTCCAATTTGCTCAGTCAGACCGTCCAGCAGCACACGTCAGATTTCTGTTGCTACACAGGACAATTGGAGCACCAGAATCAATCCTGCCACTAGCAGAAGTTGTAGTTGTGGCTCGGTAGAGTACTCTGGGAACAGCGGCCTCTTTGAAGACCAAAAAAAAAACAAAAAAACAGTACACTGGGACTTGGGACTGAGGTTTCTGTTCAGGCAGAACTGGAAATTGATAGGATGGACTTTCACCTGTCAGGCTCCGTTTGAAATTCCAATCTAGCCTCACCTCTGGTGTTACCGTAGCTACTTGGAGACAGGTTGTTGGCGTCAGGACGCGTAAATCTGACACTGAGACGATCCGAACGGCCCTGAGTGAAGGGAAGGTATCGGGTTTGCCCGCAAACCGAACAAAGTCTTAATATTCTGTGTTTAATCAAAAAATACCACTCTAACAAAAATCATGTCCCTGCTCACAGCGCAAGACGAGAAATTGTAAATGGCAGCTGTAGTCTTTGGAATCGTGTGAGTGATCTGTCATGTGTATCATCCAGACAAGCAGGAAAGCTAAGACGACAGCGGTTAATATTTACGCGGCCACTTACAGTTAAACTATCACTCAGTTTGAGTCCTCTTGTGTTTTCAGCCACTGAAAATGTCAGTGAATCAAACGGAGGCCACATGAGGGAGGCTGCAGAGCTACAAACAGAGGGGTTTCAGACAAAAGGCAAGAAAAAAGGGATTTAAATGAATGTCAGTCCAGAGAAGCAGATGTAAGAAACAAAGGCAGCCATTGTTTGGTCTGGAGATGCCTCACATGTTTCTGGGCCAGAGCGGCCAGACTGTGCAGCTTACCTGTGCTCTATGGCTCCGCGAGAGAATGGGACCAAAACAGAGCTGTCAGGCAGTACGAAAATATTATCATTTCCTAGCATAACATATCCACTCTGCAACCAGCTGTAACCTCCGTCGTATGGAAAGGGGAACAATAATCAGCCTTGCTGGACGAGTGTTTAGCCCGGGCTTTTTGGGACACCTGCCAAAAGGGACGCCGCCTCGAGTGGAGGAAGTCGGAGTGAGCCTCAGCCCGCCTCTGCCGTCCCCTTCAAGGTCTCACAAAGCTGACTGCGCCTGCAGGGCCACTCAAGCAAAGGAGGTGTCACATTTTTTCAGTTAGTGCGGCTGCTAACAGGTTTTGTCTGAGGACATTTATGTAGTTTGTTACACAGGAGAACTAATAATCACATGGTTTTCATCAAGAGTTGTTGCCCTTGGCTTTACTGGCACAAGTGTGCAGGGCATCCTGATATTCTCCCTAAGTTATTGCACTTTTCAAAAGATCTGGAGGAGGTTGTCTTTTTAAACTCCAACTGATATATCAGTTCCTGATCAATATCTTCTCCATCAAATATCTGATCATTATGTTGGATCTGTGCTCCCCTCTGGACACCAAGTGCTGTTTAGGCGTTGATACTCGGGTCGAATGTTTTGGCTATATGTCAGCGGCAGGACAATATTGGGTTTAAAAGCGCGTGTTGTTAACTAACCATAATACAACACCTTCCAAACGTCCAGATATTAATGTGCATGTGGCGTAACGTTTAAATCTTTTCTGATGTTGATGCTTTTGGGATTCCAAATCCAACATTGGCAGGCTTTCATTTCCAGCAAAGATGTAGCATCTGGTCGAAATCTCTCAGACGTGAAGTTTACTTCTTTCTGACTATAAACTGGCGTCTCTCTGCAGCTGAATGAATATCCCGCCAATGTCAAAACCCTTTCTCACATTTCATGGGCATCTCTCCGGTGTTACTATGCATCAGTGAAACTAGCTGTTTAGCTTTGCTCATTTTAGCCTTCATTTGGCTAAAATAGCACAGTACGCATCGTACCAGAGTATAGTCACTGCCCAGTCACCATCTGAAGTCGTTGGACAAGTAAATATACACAGTTAAATTCACAAAATGAATCTTAGTCTGGCATCTGAAGACCAATTTGGACATCAAGCAAGAAATGAATCCAGGATCGATACTCCCAAATATCGGTGTCCGGAAATCAAGTATCATTAAGGATCTGGCATTACCGGGTCATTGTTTGTTACCATTACTCAGTGATGTCATCGCTAGCATATCTTCAGAATTTGGTCAGTCATTCTGCTTCCCAAGTACTTTATTGAGTTAATTTGCTCATCTGTAAACAAGACAAACATTCCCCCGTCCCTCGGCTTCTCGGCTCCTCCGCTTCACCTTCGCACTCCACCCAGTTCCCCTTAAAAGGCCAACATGAGGAGAGACTATTCAATTTATTGGAGAACCTTCCACGGCGGTTCTTCTCCCATGCATTTGCACAGTGTATCCCCTGGTCTAAACATTTCTAGATTAAAAATAAGTCTCCCATCGATTGATGCCTTCAAGGTCTTGGGTTCTGATGCGAAACCGGCCCCATCCCTAACGATGCCAGCATTTTTTTTTCTCCCCCGGTGAACCTGCCGCTCTGCCGTCACTCCTCCATTTAGGTGAAGTCCATCAAAGCGGTCGTAGACGTTTTCAGTCTAAACACTGAAATCTAATTTCTCCCTTCACAGTGATGAACTACGGAAAGAGGCGCGGCAGTTGAAGAAGGAACTGCAGGCCATAAAACAGAGAAGAGAGGACAGTTCAAAACCTGCAGTGGATGAAGTGAAGGAGGGTATGTGAGACACTTCTTTTTTTTTCTATCTATTCCCACGCCGCTGCTGATTTATGTGTATTATTGTTACCCATTATTTATAATAAACTGTACATGTATCTTAGCACGACTAGGTGCTTTCTAATGATGTTTGAAAATGGGTTTCTTCGCCAAATAGCCTTAATGTTGCCTCTAAGAGGGTGGTCTGGGCCACATTCACCGCTAATGGACACGAAGATAGACAGACCCTTCTGATCCTTTTTTTTTTTCTTTTTTGTCAATTAGTTGCAGACGTCTTTAACTCATCGTCCCACCCAACCCACTAACGTTCTGCATTTTTGTGTTAAACCTTGCATAAAATTGCGTGGGCATAAACTTGCGGTGTGTAGAGTGCCCCCCCCCCCCCCCCCCTTGTGTTTGTTGAGTTGGAAGCTCAGGGCCTTTGTGACTCCATCAAAAGAAGAAAAATAAATCAACCTTCGGAGTCAGTGTGTCCTAACCTCTGGCTCTCCAGCTCTCAGGCCCTGCTGTTGCTGAGACAAAGACATGGAGGTTAGCTTGAGGTTGCGTGTTATTGTTGTGCAACAGACCCAATAGTCCATGGAGGGAGGTTCTTCAGGGACTCAGTCTCACTGTATTTACCGCAGCCAAAACTGACTGATGGGCTATTGTTGCCCAAACGTTGTATTTTTGGCGACTGATGGGTTGGGTTTTTTTTTTTTTTTTTGTTGTTGTTGTTGACACCGAGCCCACACTTGACTGGCTGCGGATTATTTTAAGATTTTATGTGAAATAGCAGAGGTCCACAGGGGCCGGGGCAGACAACCACATAAAGACGGGCCCGTCGGATGCCGAGTTTTATGTGCTGATGTTGACTCTTATAGCCGGGAGTCAAAAACAACATTGATAGATCAGCTGATACAGTCTGATATTTATTAGTATCTTAGCATTGCGGCCTGATTTAGTGCGTTATAATTCCCCTATTTGTTACATTTTTCACATTTGCTCTGTAAAAGAGATCTCCTGCGGATCGTCACCACAGCAGAATTTAGAAATTTTACACAATCAAGAAACAACACTAGAAGCTGAGAGCGGGGCGGCAGTGGTTAGCGCAGGTTCCTGGCTAGATTCTGACAGGGGGCCTTTTTATGTTGAGTTTGCATGTTTTTTTCCATATCTCCATGGGTTTCCCCCGGGATCTCTTTTTACCTCCCACAGTCCATAAACATGCAGTAGATTCATCGGAGACCCTAAATTGCCCAGATTTGTGAATGAGAAACCGAATGGTTGTACCGTAATTTCCGGACGATAAGCCACAACTTTTTTCATGTAAACAACGCTGCGGCTAATATATGATGGACTTTTTGGGGGGGGCTAACGCTGCTAAAACATTTATCCTGGTCACATCGGACCGATGAAATGACCGAGAAATTCTGAGTCCGTTTAACTCCGACACCGAAGAAGACGACTTTGACGGTTTTAGTGGGCAGGAGGAAGCCCGAGATAGCGATTGGCTAGCCGGTGCGGCTTATATTGAGGTGCGCTCAATAGTCTGGTATGTCTCTATATGTGGCCCTGTGATTGACTGGCGCCCGGCCCAGGGTGAACATACCTCGTCTACTGACAGCTGGGGTAGGATCCAGCCCAACTCAGGCTCACGACCCTGAGTGCATGATAAGCGGTATAAATAATGACAGAATGAATGAAAATAAGAGCACTAAGCTCATCGAAATGAGAAAACTACTATCTTGGCTGGACCAAAACAGGAAGCAAGATGGCACCACCTTAGCGTCCTATTTTCCCCCCGAAATCTTTTCCAATGAGAAATAAGACGTGCTTTTGAATTCCATTCCATTATTTAACACCAACCGCCATTAGTTTTGGTGCATTTATGGCACTAATTCATCGTATCACACAGGTATGTCGCATAACCTGTTGCTCCTTTAGCGATCAGTTCGGATCTTCTGTTTGTCCCATGTTGTGGTTGATTCCAGTGGGGAAAACGGGTTTTTCATAGGATCAGACTGTTTCCACTCAACCAGATGAATGACAGAAGTGACATTTAACGGTTTTGAACTCGCAGTATTGAGAGTTTTGTACAGAGTGCACGAACCCCTGTTAGTCCTGGAAAACGACCTCTAGTAAAACCCTCCAGCACCTCGGGCTTCCCTCCATCATGGTTTTAAACTCTGTTCGGGACCTCGCATTCACCCAGCCTGCGGCAGGAGATCCTCGCTTCAGTGTTGGAAGCGAACGCTAATTCCATTATGGGGATTCTTAGACGTCCCGCTGCCGGGGGAGACGGCCGTCTGCTCCTGCGTTGTAAATCTCCACCCCGGCTGCAGAGGAGCGGCGGGCACCGCGACAGCTTGTTTCATCTCGTCCCAGCCGTCCGAAGCTGCAGACACACGCCGACACCATCGTTCCTACAGCGCTTTGAATCGGCCCGCCGCTTCCCCTCTGACCCCTTGCGAGAAGCCCCCCCCCCCCCCCGCGCTCCATCCCTCCATCCCTCCGGGGTCACATTTCACTCAGCTGCCTCACAAACCGGTCAGCGAGGCCACGAGGTTTGGAGGTCTGCAGCTGGGGATTGTTTTTCACCCTCCGTTAATCTGACCGCCGTTTTCTCAACTTACCGATCAATCACTTTCCTTCTTCAAAAATGTGCTAAAAATTATCGATTGGCTGTCCAGCTTCCAATTCATCACCGACAGGGGTTGATTGATATGTTTGGGTTGGTTAGTGAAGAAAATGATCGACGGATCGGTCAATGAAGAAAACGATCAGTTGCAGTCCAGACTTTTACATCCAGCCAGTCAGTCAGATTTTATTTATACGGCGCCAAAACACAAAAGCAGTCGTCGAATGACACTTTTCATGTAGAGCAGGTCCGGACCACCACTCTTTAAGATGATTTACAGAAACCCAATATTCCCGCCTTGAGCAAGCACTTAGCGACATCGGTGACGAAACTGCCAGAAACCTCGGACAGATCCGAGCTCGGTGCAGGCAGCTTTCTGCCTCGACCATCTCTGATACAAAGAGAGAGCGAGAGAGAAGGGCAAAGAGTTAGACAGTAGGAGTGTGACAGGCAGCGGGGGTGTTAATGATCTGTGTTAGTGCACCGAGAGCTTATTCGGGGGCGATTCAAAATGTCTTTGAAAAGTGTTCGTTGGTTGATATGTCCGTGATTCAGGGGGGTTCGCAGGCCGAGGTTCCACTGGTTATGAAAAATAATACAATAATGTATTGATCGTTTGCGGTTGAGTCCGATGTTGAAATCATACTAAAAAATACTAAAACATGAATTGATAAGGATATCAATCCTAATATTCCAATGCTAGATAATGAAATAGACAAGATTCAACCTAGAAAGAAACGATCTCCATTATCACGACATATTCAGTCCCTTTGAAATCGGATTCATGTAGTTTGTTCAGCAACATCTTTTAGATTGTTAGATGATTTCCAACCAGATGCGCTGCTATTTTCTTTTTTTTTTTTATAGCGTCTCACCTCAACATGAGCCCCTCCCTCAGAATTCTAGCATTTTCTTTTTTTCTCCCTTTCTTCTCCTTCACCTATTTGGATTATTTTTTCAACCGTCATCGCTCGAGTTTTCATCAAATAAATTATAGCATGTTCCCCCGTCGTCTGGTTTTCTCCTTTCTTGGCGTCGCCTACCGGGTGGCGGAGCCAAAACTAAGAGAAGCGTTCAGAAAGCCACCGTCCATTCAATACGCGGCCCGAAACCATGTGGCAACAGTCCTCATTCCACTTCCAGGTTCTTCATTACACTGGTGCCCCGTCACTCACTCTGTTGACTTAGAAGAACATAAAACGCCAATTACATGCGATATAGATTAGCCTGTTATTTTGTCCCGTCTGTAAATCATCTGACACCGGTCCCCTCCTCCCCTTTTTTTTTTAATAAAAAAAAAGAAAAAAGAAAAAAACGGGTCGCTGAAATAGTTTTAACACTTTTCCCAGTTGTGTAACCGTTGACAGATCGTCTACCCCCCCGACCCTAAAGCACTAACTGACAAAATTATTTTTGATATATTTGTGATGGATGAGTGCCCTCATGTCTCGGCGCCATGCTCCTTTTTTTTTTAACTCATAAAAAAAAACCTGCTGATTGTTAAACGCTAAGCAGGATTTTTTTTTTTTAATTAAATCTAGTATATAGGCCAGCAATTTTTTTAGGTCTGACATTTTAATTTTCCTGTAATTCATTTCTATTTTTTGACACTACTCTGTTTTTTTTTTTTTTTAATTCCTCATGCTTATACTTCCCACATGAATTATTATCCATGTAGCCTCTCTGTGTATTCATTGCTGGTGTTTCAGGTAATTACATTCTAATTATCCCGTAATTCCACGTAATTCCACGCATTCTACGAAAATTCACAATAATTTCTGGCTGATTGTTATGTCTCACTGAGTACGGGGTATTGTTGGTTGATTTTGGTTTAGCCAGACCCTTTCGGTTGCGTAAATGCTTTTAAAACTCCCATCGTTGCATAATCAGCGATGGAAGAACGGGAGGAGCCGCTTCGTCCTGCAGGGGAGGCATCCGCGAAGTTAAAAAAAGGCCAATCGTTGCTACGACATGGGTGGGTGGGGGTGCAGGGGGTGATTTGTCGGCATCCTGAGTCCAGGTGACAGGAGGGGGGAGGAATGTAGTTAGAATGGCCATCAAACTTAAAGATAGTCGTTAGCGACAACAGCTGGAGAGGGTGATGTGAGTTGGTCATGTTGGACCTCGGGGCGTCATCACTCAGTATCCAGCCACGGAAGGCCATCACTCACCGGGGCTTATAAATCAACCCCCTCCAGCCCCCCCATACCCGCCCTACATGTCAACCGGTTGGATTTCCAGGGCTGTGCTTGGAAATTCCTGGGATTGTATTTGGGAAGAGGAGAAAAAAAAAAACTGACAGCGTAGAAGGACGCTTCTGGATTCTATCAGATAATGGATTCTGTCCTGCTTCTCTGCGAAACATCGTGTTTTACCAAAAAATGCTTCGTTTACACTGATGCTATGGGAGTTTGCAATCTGACTTCATGAATGTGTTATTTAATAGAAGTTTAAGGAGTCAGTTCGGCGGCGCACGGCAAGAAAGTCCCTGGTTCAGTTCTGACAGGCGACATTTCTGTTTGGAGTATTCCTCCTGGATTTTCCTCTGGTTTCCTCTCACAGTCCAAAAACATTGGAAATACTGAAATTGACTATATCTGTGAATGAGAGTGAGTGTCTTTATGTCTCTATATGACAGATGCATGAATGAATGAATTGTATGTCCGTATACATGTGAATCAGAGAGTGAACGCTTGTATGTTTCTATATGACATATGTATGAATGAGTGACTGGTCATATGCCGAATGATGTGAAAAAAAAAAAATGTCTGCATGACGTGTGAATAGGAGGGCGAATGTTTGTTCATGGTTCACAGTGGACCTCACCTCTCGCCCAATGACAGCTGGAATAGGTGCAGCAACCCTGGGATGAGTGGTACAGATAACAATTGAGTAAATAAAAAATAATTAAAAGGTAAATCATTTTTAGTTTGTTGCAGATTTTGAGGTTATTTAATAGATTTTCAGGTGACGTAAATCATTCGATTTGTTGTTTTTTTTTTCCTCTTCTTGCAAACCTGACGTGAAATCAAGGCCTCCCTGTTATAGTTTGTTTTGTTGCTCTGGATGAAGCCACGCCCCCTTTCACATTAGATCAACTCCTTTCTCATTAAGTCCACGTCTTCCAACTTAGAAGAATGACACCCCTCCCGCCTTGACAGCTCTTTTCCCGCTGAGTTGTTGTCATGGTGACGTCAACCTGACGTCAGTCAGGAAATCATTGCAACCCTACATGAAGTTCTTACTCAGTAAGTTTGTGGTAAACACACACACACAAACAAACCACTGGGAAGTAGCAGCAAAGCTGACACCTCCCAGCAGACGTGCAGGATTTTCCGGTTGCATCATGTATTGGTGCACCTGAACACATCGGGGCGTCACGTGCGCCTGCAACATCGCATCGTCTTGTTGTGGAAAGTCGGAGTGGCCAGTGGCCAGCGGGCCGTTCTCACTGTCTGACACCGTGGCCTCACAGCCGGCGGTCTGCAGCTCCACACCGCCGCTGGGACGCCGCTGACGGCCGGGCCGCCGCCGTCCTGACGCCTCACTATTTCACACGTCCTGCCGAGGAAACCTCCTACCGGCCCCGAGCTGGAATGCTTATTTATCAAAACACAGAAACACAGCAGTTTCATTCGTCTTCGTCGTGCATTTCTATTCTCAATCATCATTTGCCGTTAATGGGCTCTTTGTTTCCCTGAGTATGTACTTTTGCACCAAATCCACAACCTGTCCTGATAATTAATCATACAATAAATCACACAACCAAATACGGGAGGCACAGCAAGGGTGCAGCAAGAAGGTCCCTGGTTTGATTCCGACAGGGGACCCGTTTGTGTGGAGTCTCCATGTTCCCCCCTTGTTTACATGGGTTTCCTCTGGGTTTGCTGGGATCGGCTCCAGCACCAATGTGACAAGTGATCATTATAAGGCAATACATGACATTTTGTCAAAAATATAAACATTTAGTCCGTATTTTTTTATTTCACTTTTAACTGTAACTAACAAAATTAACATACTCTTTTTTTTTTTCTTTTTTTTTTTATTTATGAATGATGAAGATGATAATAAAAGTCTCGCGTTTGAGTTGAATGCATTCACCCTTCCGTTGCACCTTTGGTCATATGTAATGAACATCTTTCCTGTGATTTATCGCTTATGTAATAAGACCGGCCCGACTCGAATTTCTCCTCCCTGGCCCGGGGGAGCCGGGGTCGGACACGCCGCTGCTTTCCCGCCTCTGTTTGTCAGCTCTGCAATGTAGGTCACGAGGGGAAGACGAAGCAAAGGGGTTACTGGGTCAGGGGCTTCGGTCCACTACATCTTCCCGCAGGTCTTTAAGGGGGCTCGGAGGTTGGGATTCCTGCCGAGCCCAGGTGGAACCTCGTCCCCTCACATCATGCCTCACCTCCTTTTATCTTTTCCCTCTGATCGTGTCCCCGATTCCTTTTTTTCCTCTTTTTCTTTTTTTTTTTTTTTTTTGAGCTCCCCCCATCCGTCAGTACGCCGAAGGTGAGGTGAAGCCTGCAAATATTTTCTCTCCAAAGGCAATCAGTGCGTGTCAGTCATCCGTCTCGATTTTTCTCTCAGGTTCTGGATTGCGCTGTTTACTGGTACCAGTTGGTAAATTATGGGATGTTTGTAAGCTTGAAATTGGATTGGTAGTTTAACGCAAAGCAACCTCATAAGATCGGATGAAACCAACAAGGTAAAAGGTGTGATTCTTCCAAAAAAAAATCTGGTTGGATTTTAAAAAATAACTGAATCAATTAGACTAGTAGTAATTAATTAATCAAAATTACCTGGTGTACATCCCTTCCATCGTTATTCAGCTGCTGAATTTGTTTAGAGAAGTTCGTAATTCTCAGCAGGTGGACGGATTTGCAGTACCTCCTCTAGGTATTTACTTTGTACCACCGAGATGACGGTGGTCCAAACTCCACAGAGATCCATCTTGACAGTGGATGGGTCGATTGATCTGACATGAACTTGGATGTTTTGTTTCTGAATTTGAGCCCTGATATGCGCTCAAGTACTGATTGGAGACTCTCTGCTCACTCATATTTTCGACGCTGTTGTCCTCCACGGCGGAGTAAACGTTTCCGACCTGCCTGCTAGTACCAACTAACATTTGGGACCTACAGACCTGATGTCCAAAGCTAACATTATCAACCTGCTTGCACGTACAAAGCTAACATCATGCTAGTACAAAACTAACTGACCTGCATGCTAATGAAGTGCTTACATTATCAGTAAAAACTCTTTCCCCCATAAAGTGCAATGAACATTGTCGCATTGTCTCATTTGATCACGGTGTTCATTGTTTTTTCTTTTCCTTTTTTTTTTTTTTTTTTTCGTAATTTATTAGTTAGTTGAAGTGAAGTGCACTCAAGTCCCAGCCCTTACATGTATATATAAAGCTGATTTTATTTGTTAAAACTATTTATTAAAGCAAAAATATTTGTTTGTTTATCAGAGAAAATTTGCTGAAGAAATGTGTCATTATCATTAGGAATTAAGAGAAAACAACCTTCGAATTAACAAGTAGTTATCTGGAAAAGTCAAAAAATTTGTTCGGGAAGTGACACGAGACATTTGGAAAATCTACAGTGAGAAAAAAAAAAATTTACATTTATTTTTGACCTGGCTTCACGTCCCATTACGGCTGTATCTCCAATCCGCCGTCACCTCTTGGGCCGCGAGGCTTCGCTCGAGGTGCCTTGAACACAAGTGGCCTGCTGCGTCTGCTCAGCTCATCAGCCCATCGGAGGCTCGTCGACCCCGACGACAAATCTTTCACTATTAAGTGTTTTCCTTGTCCTCCTCAGGGATTTGAGGGCCTCTCTTGTTTTGCTAAAATGACTGATTCACAAAAAAAAAAAAACAACTGCTGCGGCTTTTTCTTTCCTTCTCCCCCCCCCTTTCCTTTTCTTCCTCCTCTTCTTCCTCGGTGAATCTGATAGTTCCCAGATTCTTTGACACAAATGATGCTGTCAGTGCAGAAATAATCTGGTCTGGCAGTTGGTGTTTTTGTGTAGCTGGTTGGGTGGGGGCGGGGGGTTCGCCGGAGGTTGCATTGCCAGCGGCATGCGCGGAAACGTTATATATCCGCGTTCAATGCAGACAGTCGCGTCCTATAATAGGAGGCATTACGCTGCGGTGTTATTATCATTGAATATCACAGTTATTATCTGTAAATTAACCTCGGCTGAGGAGGCCACGTTGTCACCGGTGTCTGTTAGCGTGTCTGTCAGCGTCCGGCGGGATCCAAACCGGGGCCGAAGGGTGAAATGCCGGTGAAGGAAGGAATTGTGTTCCAGAGGGCCGGGAGGGCCGCCACTGCCGGCGAGGGGAAGCGGATGCTTCTAATCAATTTCACAAATCATTGGTTCCCGGATGGAGGGATGGTTTTCAGAGTCATCTGAAAGCAACAAAAAATACCGTCTTTGTCTAAACAGCCCGAAAGAAAAACACAAACCAGGAAATTAAGTTGAAAAGGGAAGGGGGGCGGGTCAGTCCAAGATGGCTTAACACTCCAAACAGGCGTCAGCATTATGAGAAACTGTAGTTATAGTTATGATATGACTGCATGTGTGTGTGTTTGTGTGTGTGTGTGTGTGTGATTTGTGCTCGTGTCCGCAGAGGTTAAAAAGCCAACCAGCGAGGCAGTGGCCGAATACTTCGAGGGGCGGAAGAAATACGAGGACCTGCGGAAGGGGAAGAACAAGAAAGGTTCGAGCCGAGAGGAGCAGGTGAGTGGTGGTGGGGTGGGGGGTGGGGGGTAACCATTGACCTTTGACCCCCTGACACTGACCTTCAACCCCTTGCTTCAGACGATGGCCCTCCTCAACCGCTTCAAGTCCAAGCTATCGTCGGCCATAGCCGAAGCCCCGGAAGCCCCGGAAGACAGCGTGGAGGAACTGGCCGAGGACGACGACACAGGATGGTTAGTCTGATCGACATGGCGTCAATCGATCATATATTAGAAATCAATATTCCTTTCGGTGTAGTCAAACAGGAGAAAGTCAGGCGTGTGTGTTGAACCAATCTACGAACAACAATAAGACAGACAACAATACTACCTAAAAGTTGGTTAAAGGTTTTCCTGGAAATTGTTTGAAATTAACTGTAAATCGACATCAAATTAAAATTGAGGGAAAAAAGTGTAAAATGAACACAAAAGCTACTAAAACTTATCATCTTAAAGATGATTCAGAATAATAATCTTTGAACTTTGAACTGGAAATCCTGCAGTAGATAAGTGAACATTACTGCCAACATGTGATGCATGATTAATGATTGGTGCTACCTTGTGAGTGACAGAGACTAAATGACCAAACATTCATTCATACATACATTCAATTCTTATACCACCTGTCGTGCAGGCAGGGGGTCGCGGGGATGCTGGAGTCTATCCCTGCTATCATTGGGCGAGAAGCGGGGTTCATCCTGGACCCATCAATCACAGGGCCACATATAGAGACACACAACCATTCACTCTGTCCTTCACACGTCTGGGCAATTTAGGGCCTCCATGAACCTCCAGCATGTTTTTGGACTGTTGAAGGATATCGGAGAACCCGTTGACACAAGCAGCGCATGGCAAATCCGCACAGAAATCGTCGGATTTGAATCGGGGACCGCAGAAACGTGCACCGCCGTCGCCGCCCGAATAACCAGACGAAACCGACAGAACGTTTCCGAAAACGTCACTATGAATCTCGAGTTCGGAGGGGGCCGACCCGACCGCCCGAGATCTCCTCCTTTATCCTTCCTCGTCTTCCTCCACGTCGAAGAGGAGCTTCTGAAAGTCGGCGGCGCTTTGAAACGAACCGCGTGCGTGTCTGAGACCGGGAGATTTACAACAACACAACCTGGAGTTGCTATTCACTCCATCCAGTGTGTCTGGCAAGGCGGGGGTTTACAGGAGGGGGGGAGGGGGGCTTCTAATGAATTTGAGAGACACCTCGCCAGGACGCCCCCCTCGCCGTACCCGCTGAGGAGGGATTGGGGGGCGGGGAGGGGTCGGGGGGTCCGGCGGTGGCAGAAAAACAGCGGTGGGAAGCGGGTGGCACTCAGGAGCAGAATGTGGGTTACAACAGGTCAGACATTGGAAGTCAAGTCTAGGCCAGAGGAGGTAAACTATTCCATCT
Source organism: Fistularia commersonii (assembly GCF_037954325.1). Taxonomy (NCBI): domain Eukaryota; kingdom Metazoa; phylum Chordata; class Actinopteri; order Syngnathiformes; family Fistulariidae; genus Fistularia; species Fistularia commersonii. The sequence continues at coordinate 13,534,614 of NC_141292.1, read as the reverse complement.
GTGTCTGCAAACTCCCACTTAAGCTCCCTTCCCACCCCCTTCACCCCCCTCCTCCTCCTCCTCCTCCTCCTCCTCATGGGCTCCTGTACTTTAACTCCCAGCCGGGAGACCGAAAAAAAAAAAAAAAAATGTCAGAGAAAATAAATGGAGGAAAAGAAGGCTTCTGTAGCGACGCGGTGCCTGAGTTGTTTTTTTTTTTTGTTTTTTTTTTTCAGAAAAAAAAACGCACCCGCGCACACACGGACATACAAAAAAAAAAAAAAAAAAAAAAAAAAAGACGCGGGACCCCTCGCCGCTCGGCCGGCAGGCTGTCATCACCCAGACTGCTAGACAAATTATCAGAGGCGGCCCCTACTCTCACAGTGGGAGTCCTCAGGGTCTGCCAGAGTCCAGCCGTGACATTCTAGATTAGCTGTCACAACTCCTGCCGATTTCAAAACGGGTCGCGCACACACAAACGCGCTTCACGTGCGCGCACGCATGCTTGAGGCCCGGGCATCGAGCAAGAATTGGGTTTGAATCTTCAAGGGGTAAGACATCGAGCGTCGACTGTGGGTCTGAACGACGGAGAAACAAACAAATTAGGCAGCGGTATTGTAAACAGGGTCAAAGGTCGAGAAGGAAAATAATCCAATAATCTGTCCAAAGAGGAAGAAAATAAAAAAAGTAAAGAAATAAATAAATGGAAATGAAGATTCCAAAGGTGAACAGGAAAGGGAAGTTTTCCCTCAATCTGAGAATTGGTGAAAATGGACATTACTGTTATGTTTTTCACTTGAAACTCTGGCACAACAATTTCCTTCGAGATTAATAAAGTTGTTCTCATCTCATCTCATTTAAAGTTAAAACACAGGAGGCCTCTGAAACATCTGTTAATACAGATGTTAATAGGAAACAAGATTATATGACTATTTTGTTAGATTTAAGAATAATATATTGTTATTTATTATGATGATTTTTATTATTATTATCACTATTATTATTATTTTTGATAAAATATATGTATTTAAGAAAAATGTATTGTTATTTATTATGATGATTATTATCACTATTAATATTATTTTAGAATATTATTTTTACCCGAATGTCCTGAACACTGCTCTTTGTGAGCTTCAGACCGATAATGTGCGTCGTGACCTATGACCCCCTTCCTCCGCAGGTTGGGCCACGTCCTGCAGTTCGATGAGCAGACCAGAAAGGTCAAGGACGCCAACATGCAGGACGAGGACACCTTCGAGATCTACGACCCCCGGAACCCCGTCAACAAGCGCCGCCGCGAGGAGAGCAAGAAGATCATGAAGGAGAAGAAGGCCAAGAGGTGAGGCGCCTCCTCTCCCCCCTGCCGAGGTCAAAGGTCAGGCCGCCGTCACATGGCCTCCCGCCTGCAGAGCAACATCTGGACCGACCGTCTCCTCCGACCCGGGACGGAGATGCCGCCGCAGCCGAACAGCTGGATTCCCCGGAGCCGCCGGAGGTTGAGGTTCCATCAGATGGAGGTTCATCCTTCAGACCGCTCTTCTGCCCTCTGCTTAACCTCCCTTTCCCCGTCCTCATCCTCCTTCTCCGATGTTACTCGTGACTCTTTTTCAAGAAAATAAATAGCTAATGTTCCTTAAGATTTGGTTGTTTGTTTTTATTACAAGCCGTTACAAATAAAAGTATCAGGGGCATCCATTTTGAAAATTAATATTGAGAAAGATATTTATGAGAGAGAACATTCAAGATTCAAAAACACTTAACAAGGTCCTAAAAAACATTTTAGGTGTGCGTCCTTCGCTGCCCTGATATTTACCAATCCAATGGATAAGTTTATTACAAAATGTTGGAAAGTAGAGTCTCCCTGTTCTTCATGAGTCAGTGGCTCTGGACGCGGCCGCCGCCATGTTTACCTCCATTCTTTGGAGAAGGTTTTTTTTGGGCCGGCTGTCGGAAACACGTCGACACGGCTGGTTTTTCGAAAAAAAGAAACATAAATGAGTCACACAAAATAAATATTTTGCCTCACGGCCCCCAGGAGGCAGCCTGTAATGATGGTGATGAGGGAAGGGTGACGTTTTTTGAGAGGAAGAGGTAAACAAGGTGGCGGCCTCTCAGCACATCAATCAAGCTTTATTTATAAAACACCTTTGACACAATCCCGGTCCGGGTTCAAACTCGCTACCGCTGGCAACAGGAGGAAGGAAAGAAACGGAAAATGCATCAGCGATTTTAACCGAGCTCAAAGTATGATATGGAATGGAGAATTAAAATGCATATGAAGATAAAAAGCTTTGCATCGATGTGTTTCAGAACTGATCCAAATCAATTTTGAAACTGAGGTATTTCTCTCACTCCTATTTTACAGTTTAGATCGTATTCTCAGAAATATCCCCATTACTTCTTTTAATACTTTCTGTTGGAGGGACCTTCTTGAAAAAAAAAGCTGTATTTTTTTTATTGCATATTTCAAGGTAATTTGCATGAATTTATTTGTTTGTTTATTTTTATTGCTCTGAGGGAAAACTTTTTTTTCTCTCATTTTTGTTGATTATTCAGCTCATTCAAGAGTCACTTTGCACATTTTTACTTTAAATTTTCTTTTTTATTTCCAGATACATTTTCAGAAAACTGCAGATTTATTAACTTTGATTAAAGATTTTATAAAGTCAAAATGGCTCCCAGATTCTGAGGGAACAAAAATAGAATGAGGTAGTAAGCTTACTATTTTTTTTTCAAGATTTTAAAAACACTAAAAATACAAAACACTGAGCTAAAATTTAAATTCAAACAAGCTCATAATATAGCTTCAGATCAATTGGAAATTATGAAGCAATTCTTTTGAAGTCAACAAAGAATACTTCACAATTATTGAGAAATATATAAAATAAAAACATCAATAGAAGCAACAGGAAAGAATTCGACTGTCCAAAATTGCTCAAATGTTTTTACCTGTCCGTCTATGAGAATTTACTCTTGGATTAAGGTAGTAAATCATTTACTTTAAATTTTAAAGATAAAATCAATGTAAAGGTGCAGTTGGGTGAAGCTGCCTTGGCCCCGCCCCCCCCTGCAGTCCCGCCCCGTGCGTCTGTCCCGCTCCAGACTTTCCTCCCCGACCTCCGCCGTGATGAATCGCAGCTCTGAGCTCTGCAGCTGCGGCAGGAAAAGCCCTGGAAGGTCTGGGTTGACAGAACGTCTAGAAACGACGGTTCCTCCTGCGGTTCCTGGAAGTTCCTGCCCTGGAACCTGCGCCCCGTCCCCACCCCCGACCCCCCCCCGTGAGTGATTGCAGCTTATTTTCCGAGAACCGGCACCTCTGAGGCTCCGGCGGCTCCGAGGCCCCATCAACCCTCCATCCTGCCCGGACTCCCGCCCTCCACCTCCTCTCTTGCCCCCTCGCGGCATTTGGTGAAAACGAGGCCTGGACAAGGAACCGGCAGTTCGGAGTTCGAAGGTGATGCTGGTTTAGTCATCTACAGCTTCGCCTTCCGTGATGATCTGTTAGGCTTTTGGACTTGGTGGTTTGGCCAAAGAAGGTGATTCGTAAGAGAACGAGCGGCGACCTAACGACAAGCATTTCTTCTTTTGCGGATGTGGATTCGGCTACTTTTCAAAAACACCGTCCGGCTGCCGAAGCTCCGGAGATATCGGTCCGCTGACAGAGCTGGAGGCAGGAAGCTTGATGCGATGCTACTGAGACTTAAATGGAGAAAAAACATAAAATGGCATCAACGCTTTTTGTCTAAAAGTAGCATTTCTGCCATTACTGAATGTTAAAATACGGCGGAATATCGTCTGCGTAATGCATCACTCAATAAACCAGCCGATCAGCATCTTTCTGTTCGCCACTGACATAAACCCTTAATTATACTCTAATTAAATCTAATGTTTAATCTGATATCTCATGCACAAAGATGGCCTCATCAATCACAATCACAGTTGATTGATTGATCATTAGCCATTCTGTAAATTACCCAACCAGCATGGTCTAACATTTAGCCTACAATTTTTAAGAAAAATGTATATATCATGAGATGATATTGCAGATGGCAGTTAACAACAACCCCCTGTCAAATGAGTGACAGGTTCATTCAGATCCATTAGAGCAGATCCCGCCGTAGCGGCGGCGCTATCAAAGTTTGGAGCTGAAGTCTCGTCCCAGATGTCCTCATCTGGGCATTATGCAAATCTTCACCCTCTTGAAGGACATGTCGCCCATGAGCGGGAGACGGCGGGCCCAGTAATAATCCCCCCCCCCCTCATAATCCTCCCTGACCGACACCGTCACCGAAGCCCCATAACCGTTTTGTCCTCGTTAGCCGACTGTCATTCATTAGCCGGTGGGCGGCGGGAGCGAGCCCCGGCTAAATTACCGCATAATTCATTCCCGATGGATCTAATAACGTTCTTCAGGGAACACGCCCTTAAGTCTCCGGCACGGGGAGAACCGTCTCGGCCAGACGACGATGCCCCGCGCCGATCGGCCCGCTCCGACCAGGCGGCGGCTCCTGGCTTCGCTCCACCGGCCTGAGTGATTGCCTATCGATTCTTGGTGGATCTAATCCACTTACCTGCGGCAGTTTTCCACCGACGGAGGACAGAGAGTGGACGGAGAGGAGGCGACCCGGGGGCTCGGCTCCACCCAAGATGGAGGCCGGAGGGGTTAAAATCTCCTCCTGCTTTCCAAAAAGTAGCAGAAAAACTTTTCTTCTAACAAGGCAATTATAAAAAATGGTAAGCAACAGTTTCTCCAGGTGACATTCACCTTCTGTTTGCAAAGCGCAGCCTTTAATTTCCATTGTAGCCCAAAGAGCACTCGCTTAGCTGCTATAAATTAGCCATCCAGTAGCAAATTTTCTTGGATCTGTAGCCAAGGAACCATAATTCTAGAACCTGGATTGAAGTTTTAGCCGTTACCATGGTGATTAGCACCCGTGGAATGGTGTCGAACAAGCATTTGAGGAATCGGTTCACAGAGTGACAGGCAAAGGGCCCAAAAGTGACAGATCGCCATCGGAGGATTTCTCTTTTCTAAAAGCCTGTCCCTCTCTGAACCGTCTCTACAATTTTACGAACCTGCAAACGAAAAAAGTGAGAATCAAATAAGAAAATTCATGGACTGACATCAGAAAAAAAGTACATTGAAATAAGCCAAAAAATTAACAAAATATTTCAAGAAAATGCAGAAAATTAGCAATTTGTCAGCATTATTCACAAAACTATTTGAAAAAAAAAGAAAATGGGATGCAACATCTACAAAAAAATAAATGAAAAAATATATTAATTCATAAATGAGAAATGATTGAACAGGAGTAAATTGGTAAATACATTTTTAAATGTATTTTTTAATTTATTTATTTATTTAAAAAAATAAGAAAAACAAATAGAAATTTAAGTTTGAGTCAGAATGGACATCTTTATGACAAACTTACACAAACAGTAGAACCTTGATGAAGCCTGAGGAGGAGGAGCAGGAGGCCATATGTGTGTGTGTGTGTGTGTGTGTGTGTGTGTCCACATGTGTGTGTGTGTGTGTTGCATTTTGAGGTAAAAAGAATGATTACGAGTAGGTTGAGAGGACGGGGAGTGTGAGGAGGAGGATGTTGAGACAATATTTGAGCTGATTGTGTTTTGATTCCTTGTTCATTCCAACCAGAAATTGATCGGTAAATGACAACTATAGACTACATGGTAAACATCTCAGAAGATTATGTTCCATTATATTTATTTGACTCCATTTAAATGGAAAATTAAAATGATCCCATTCAAGAAATAACAAAAAATGTGACTTAAGGATGAAATAAATGAAGAGATAAATTACCAGAGCTGGACCTCCCCAACCCCCCCAATCATCTCCAGATACCAGCAGGTCCATCAGCCGGAATTCCTTCACCTTTTTTTCTTTGACCCCCCCACATTTTGTCGCGGTTGGCTCAACAGGTAACATAATCCCAGATCCCTCTGGGAAGCTGGGGGGGGGGGGGGGGGGTACATCCAGGTATTCTAAACCGACCACTTCAGACCAAACAGGCCATCTGTCTCCCGCCGTAATTGGACACCGAGGATTAGACGGAGACGGAGATTTTTCCCGGCCAGCCGTCCCGGTAACTGTTTATTTGGAATTAATTACCAAGGAGAGAGGAAACCTCAGAGCGAGAAGTCGCGCAGGAGGGTGGAACGGTGTGTGTGTGTATGTGGGAGGGTGGGAAGCGGCACTGTGGCAACGGAACTACATCGTCGTAGCGTCACATCCCGCTAAAATGGTTTTGCTGGAACATAAAAAGCACTTTGGCGACAGCGGCGAGGAAACTCAAAACCTTAATTAGATATCGCCTAAGTGTGGATGGCCTTCTGCCTCGACCGGTTGGGGTTGAAAGAGCGAGAGCAAAAGAGGAAAGGAAGAGATAAAGCAAGTATATGATGAAGATGTGGCGAGGAGCAAGATGATCTCATACGAATGAGCTAAAGAAGAGATGCATCATGAGATATCCTTCAAGCTTACGGCAGCATAGCTAGAGGCTAGCCTTGTGCTAATAGCTCAAAAAAATTCTTGAACAAAGGGTGTCCTAAGAGAGAAAAGTATCCTTCTCATATTATGGTTTTTTCTTTTATATTTTGCTAATTATCAGGGCACCTTTTTGCTTTTGGAGCATTTCTGCTCGGTCGATTCTTCGACAAGGACCTGCTCCCTGTGTGCAGTTCTCTCTCTGACCACTAGAGGGCGGCACCGAGCCCCTTCCGATCATCGCAAACTGCCATCGCCATTGTCATGTTTTGTATGTCTGGCCTCGCTCTTACCGTATCCTGTTGTTTTGTGAAAAGCGAATAAAACAATCGCGCCTCGAGGGTTTCGGGCGGTGTTGGCGGAGCCTCAGAAACCAAAAGATCTTTTAGACCGGCCCCATCTGACCGTTGCGTGTTTTTTGTCGATGTTGGAAGTGAAAGGATGGCATTCCTGAAAATCCCGACGGCTCGGCCAGAATGGTCCGGTCGCGGAACAATAATGAAGAGGACTCTCTTTAAAAGCTGCTCTTCTTCTTTTTTTTTTTATTGTATCTACCTTGAAATAAAAAAAAAAATAAAACAAACAAAAAAAAGTGGGTGACGGGCTGTGCCACTGCATTTTGTTTTCACTATGCTAGAGATCAGTTTGCATGCAGTGAAAATAAACGTACGAGTGAGACAACACAATAAATTAGCATATAATTTACATTTTGAAAAAAAAAATTAGTAACAGTGTACCAACATTAATACTGAATATAAAATAAAAATATACGCAACTAATCACATGACGCTTTTTCATTTCTTTTTGCACTTTAGGTACAGACAGAAGCAACGTGACATTCAAACATCCAAGTTCACAGCAATGAGTACCGGTTGGTCGATTTCACTTCCTTGTTTGTTTGTTTGCTATTCGCCGGTAAACCAGGAAAAAAAAAGTCCCAAGCCGTTCCAATCCAGCCAATTGTTGTTGTTGTTGTTTTTGTTTTCCCCGAACTTGCCTCGCTCGTAGCGTTATGTAATTGTCCGTGGTCGCCGTGGTGACGTCGGCTACCAAAAAAAAAAAAAAAAAATCAAAATGTAGCAGCAGCAAAAAAAAAAAAAAAAATCCGGAATGATGTTGTCGGCAGCTCCGATGGGAGACGCTGCTGTCCATCAAGACCAGGGAGGCGTTTTCATTGGTGGATTCCCCCCTCAAATGACCCCGCCCCCATAACGCAAACACACCACCCAGGTACATCTTGTTTGTTTGTCTGATGGCAGCACGTTCAACAGTTTTAAAGAATAACATCCCAGTATGAGGTAATAAAAAAAAAGAAACCCAGACACAAACAGAAATGACAACATGACTCTGACGTGATGTTGCTTTTCCTTCCTTCCTGCCTTCCTTTCTGTCTTTCTTATTTCTGCGTTTCGTTTTCAAAAAGCACGACGGAGAGGGTGGAGGGGGAATCACCCACTGGATAGCACCAGAAGCCTGGGAAGGCCGTAACCCCTCGGAGCTGAGCGGGAGGAAGAGGAGAGGTAAACACAGCACTCCGTGGAAATTAAACCCCCACCCGCCCACAAAAAGGAAGGTGGGGAGTAAAGGAGGAGGAGGAGGTGTGGGGGGCCGCCACTCCAATTGGCTGTTTTTTTTGTTTTGTGGGGGGGGGGGGGCTTTTTGTTCTTTATTGGGTGGGGATGGGGGCTTGTCTGGGGGATTTTCACAATCCCAGATTATCCGGCGACACTGTCGCGACGGATGGGACGAGCAAGAAGTTTTGGAAACCATCCTCTTTTTTTTTTTTTTGCAGGGGACAGGGGCGAGGGGGGGAATTAATGCCACATGTTTGTCTGAGTGCTGAGATGCTACAACTAGAGGATAGTTAGCTTAGCCCTTTCGAGTCGTCATTTTTTCCAGATTCAACAATTTCTTTTTATTTGTTTTCAATCTCAAAGCCACGATCAGTGACTGAAACATTTTAAATCTCATTCATGAGAATTCATTAAGTTTTGCCAAGTTGGGGAGACTCGATGGTATGCTCATGCTTGCAACTTGGCGGCTAACATGGCCAAAAGAAACACGAACTCGGTCTAAATGTTGAAACCAATTTGAAATTTGCCAGAAGCTGTTAAAACTTCCTTCTTGGTTTGCAGTTATTTTCAAATGTTTGAATTTCTGCAATAAATCTAGTTACTTTTGTTTCGCCACGACAGAAACATAGGAGCACCTGAGCTGAGCACATGCTAACGTCATTAGCACTGTTAGCATGACAGTGCCGAAACAGCAACTGCATCAGTTGCTTTCTTTGGCTAATTCACCCTTTTCAATTCAACAAAAAACAGGCGAAACCCTTATTTACAGGTTTATGCTATGCTAAGCTAAGCATTTCTTGAATATAGCTTTAATTTTGGATCGCAGAAAATGTGTGTTTATACAACGAGAGTAGTAATTTGGCAATGTTAGCCATGCAGGCTAATGGATCATATTTACACATCCGCCGCAAATAATATTTTTACTTTGTGTTTCCACGCTAACTCACTTCTTGCTTGTAGCACCTTTTTTGCACAAAGGCAGGTGTGGCGTCAAACTCTGAGGTGTATGAAATGGTTACCGAGCAGGAAAACAACCAAGACCTGACTGTAACGCCTCCCTAAAAAGAAAAATAAAAAAAAACTTAAATAAAAATAAAAGACAGCCCGAGGCTAGCGGCTGCACCTCGGACAGAAAAACTCCTTCAAAATGAGTCCTTCACTCAGGAACCGAAAGCCCCAACATGGTTCGCTCTGCTAAGGCCAGTTTGGTGAGAGTACAATCCCAGCTGGCTCACGGTGGGCGAAACGTCTCTATTTTCATTTAACACGTCATGATCTAAGGCACCCAAGAAGTGTGTGTGTGTATGTGTGTGTGTGTGTGAGTGTGGATGTGTATGTATATGTGTGTGTGAGTGAAGGGGGGGGAGGGGGGTGACTTTTAAACCTTTTATATTCACCGCGCGTAATGTCCTGGTCCTGGATCAATGTCATATAGAATATACAAGTCCTTACAGTATATAAGGGTTTAAGGTACGCTTACAGTATGTAATATCATTATTATTATTAATATTATCATTATTATCATTTTTTTCATTCCAGCAAAGATGTTGAATATTGAATTCAATCACATTCCCTTCCGAGACAGTAGGTGAGAAGGATCAGAGGACAGAGTCTCAAATCGGTTTTTGAAGTTGTACAATAAATATACAGTACGCTGATGTGGGTTGGGGGGTGGGGGTGGGGTTCTCCGTCCTACTCCAGCGGGAATTGGCAAAGTATTTACACACACACAAGAAAAAGAAAAAAAAAAAAGTGCACCGAAGCCAAATGTCCGCCTGCCAATAGCACCATCACAGTCATCCCAAAATGTTCAGGAAAAAAACGGATGAGTCGCCCCCTCTGCCCCCCCCTTCGCCGCAACCCCACCTCCACCCGAGTCTGTCCGTCAGTCTGGGGAGGGGGGGCACACCCTCCTCTGCCGGCGACGTGTCCAGCACTTTGGATTCAATTAAAATTAAAAAAAAAAAAAAAACTCGGAGGAAGACTAACAACGATATCAATAATTATTATTGTAATAAAAATAAACATCAGCAACAAATCATCTTCCAAGTTCCACTTCACAGAAGTGAAATAAAAAAATGAAAATAAAAAACAACAAAAAAAAAATAAAATAAAATAACGGTCAGCGTTCGGGGCTGAGAAGTGGTTTGGGGGAGGATCGGGTGTGATTTAAAAAAAAAAAAAAAAAAAAAAATTATACCAGCATCAATCCGTCTTCCGCTCCGGAGCTGCTTGTCCCTCGGCTCTCAGTGCTGAGTCAGCCTCTCTTTTTCTCTCTTTCTCTCACTGGCTTGCCCGGTTAGTGCCCCTGGCAGGTCTTGCAGCACATCTGTCTGAAATAGGCTCGGCTGCAGAACTTGAACTTGAGTACCAGCGGGCAGTAGGCCACTTTGTTCACGTCTTTGCACTCTGGAGCGAGGAAGAGAAAAAGGATCAGAAATGAAAGTGTGAATAATGTCACGTTGGGACATTCCTTTTCATCCTTTTAGTCCGTTTCCAAAACATACTTATCTGGAAGTATTTGTTAAACAAACTCCCCGCAGTTCTGAGGGTTTTTTTTTATTCTTCCAGAACCCTCTTTGAACTATCTGGACGGGAATTTATTCGTTCTGCGGCCCCGTGGAGGAGGAAAAAAACCTAATCGCTCCCCCGAGTGGTGCCTCTTTTTCTGATAAATACAGAAAAAAGGAAAAGGGGAGGACTAACCGCATCCATCGGCGCCTCTGATTGGGCTAGAGGCTTCTACCGGCGGGTCAGAAACATCGCTGGATGGCGATTAGGACCAATGCTAACCAAGCTAACTTTCCTCCGTTCGCCGCAAGTGTTTGGGGGGTGGGGGTTCTGACTGGTGCACGTGCATAGGACACGTCAGGATCTGCTCGTGTACAGGAGAGGATAGGAATGGTACTTCGGCGCTGGTCTGGCCAAACACTCTTTGACTACCAACCTTTTTATCACAGCGGAAAAGTCAACACTTGACAATTTTACCGCAGACCGGGGGGGTGCACATGTAGATTGTTTACATCGTGACTATAATAATAAACGTGAATACACTGTGTGCTCGAATGCAATTTAATAGCAGCTTCCTCGTAACATTGCGCTAACAACATAACATGAGTCTTCATTGCCGCATATTATGCAGAGCGGCTTGGTCTATGAGAATCACCTGTTAGGATAAATCCACATTTCAAGTAGACCTCCTTGTATTGTCCGTTAAAATCTTTCTTTTTCTTGGAAGTTCTTCCTTTTTCCCCTTCGAAAAGAAACTTTCCGTCTGACGTCTGTTTTTTACTCATTTTGCTAGCTTGTGGGTTATATTTTTGGCGCTCAAGTGACCGAGATGTAACCGAGAGATCCCAGTCATTTTTCAAAAATAAAAGATCTTTTAAAATAAAGATTGTTCAGCCTCAGATAATAAATCCAACGGAAATAATTGATAATTTCTTGGGTGGCCCCGTACCAAAGGATCCACGGACCGATACCGGTCCGCAACCCAGGGGTTGGGGACCACTGGTCTAGGCAACCGCTCTCAGTGTCGCACCCGCAGAGGATAATGAATGAGGGTGTGGCTGCAAAATCTAGTAAAAGCCCCTTTAGGAGGCGACCCGCAGCAGCAAAGTGACACGTCCGGCTATTTAATGTTCTGGATTCCTATTGAAAATGTCCATGTTAGCACTGTCTGCATGCACATTCCAGCCACGCGGCTGAATCTCGACGCGTTCCTCCGATACGCACGAGGCGCCGAACAGGGGAGCTGAACCTGCTGGCGGGGAGGATGGGAGCAACTCTCTCACCTCAGCAGAACGAAAGCAACTATACTTGGACCGAGTCTGAGATCCTGGCCTCGATCGCTCACTGGGCTGCCTGCCATTGCTGTGATACACACTCGTGCGCGCGCGCACACAAGCACGCATGCACGCACACACACACACACACACACTCACACACACAAACACAGTTTGCTGGATGCCAGACAGGCCAAGCTCTAAATGCCTTATCACGATCAGAGTGTCTTCCCTTATTAGGCCTCAGCCCCGGTCCGCAAGCGGCCAAATG